>NW_023494051.1:0-67436 GCF_013265735.2 Oncorhynchus mykiss | reverse complement strand
TAGGCACTCCCAGTTTGTAGGTACTCAGCTTGTAGGTATTCCCAGCTTGTAGGTACTCAGCTTGAAGGCACTCAGCTTGTAGGTACTCTCAGCTTGTAGGTACTCTCAGCTTGTGGGTACTCAGCTTGTAGGCACTCAGTTTGTAGTGGCACTCAGTTTGTAGGTACTCTCAGCTTGTAGGCACTCTCAGCTTGTAGGTAGTCTCAGCTTGTAGGCACTCTCAGCCTGTAGGTACTCTCAGCTTGTATGTACTCAGCTTGTAGGTACTCTCAGTTTGTAGGCACTCAGTTTGTAGGTACTCTCAGCTTGTAGGCACTCTCAGCCTGTAGGCACTCTCAGCTTGTAGGTACTCTCAGCTTGTAGGTACTTGAAGGTACTCTCAGCTTGTAGGTACTCTCAGCTTGTAGGTACTCTCCGCTTGTAGGTACTCTCAGCTTGTAGGTACTCTCATCTTGTAGGTACTTGAAGGTACTCTCAGCTTGTAGGTACTCTCCGCTTGTAGGTACTGTCAGCTTGTAGGTACTCTCAGCTTGTAGGCACTCTCAGCTTGTAGGTACTCTCAGCTTGTAGGCACTCTCAGCTTGTAGGTACTCATCTTGTAGGTACTTGTAGGTACTCTCAGCTTGTAGGCACTCAGTTTGTGGGTACTCTCTGCTTGTAGATACTCTCCGCTTGTAGGCACTCTCAGCTTGTAGGTACTCTCATCTTGTAGGTACTTGAAGGTACTCTCAGCTTGTAGGTACTCTCCGCTTGTAGGTACTGTCAGCTTGTAGGTACTCTCAGCTTGTAGGCACTCTCAGCTTGTAGGTACTCTCAGCTTGTAGGTACTCTCAGCTTGTAGGCACTCAGTTTGTAGGTACTCTCTGCTTGTAGGTACTCTCAGCTTGTAGGCACTCTCAGCTTGTAGGTACTCATCTTGTAGGTACTTGTAGGTACTCTCAGCTTGTAGGCACTCAGTTTGTGGGTACTCTCTGCTTGTAGATACTCTCCGCTTGTAGGCACTCTCAGCTTGTTGGTACTCTCAGCTTGTAGGCACTCAGTTTGTAGGTACTCTCAGCTTGTAGGTACTCTCCGCTTGTAGGTACTCTCAGCTTGTAGGTACTCTCATCTTGTAGGTACTTGAAGGTACTCTCAGCTTGTAGGTACTCTCCGCTTGTAGGTACTGTCAGCTTGTAGGTACTCTCAGCTTGTAGGCACTCTCAGCTTGTAGGTACTCTCAGCTTGTAGGTACTCTCAGCTTGTAGGCACTCAGTTTGTAGGTACTCTCTGCTTGTAGGTACTCTCAGCTTGTAGGCACTCTCAGCTTGTAGGTACTCATCTTGTAGGTACTTGTAGGTACTCTCAGCTTGTAGGCACTCAGTTTGTGGGTACTCTCTGCTTGTAGATACTCTCCGCTTGTAGGCACTCTCAGCTTGTTGGTACTCTCAGCTTGTAGGTAATCTCAGCTTGTAGGCACTCCCAGTTTGTATGTACTCTCAGCTTGTAGGTACTCTCAGCTTGTAGGCACTCTCAGCTTGTAGGCACTCTCAGCTTGTAGGCACTCTCAGCTTGTAGGTGCTCTCAGCTTGTAGGCACTCAGTTTGTAGGTACTCTCTGCTTGTAGGTACTCTCAGCTTGTAGGCGCTCTCAGCTTGTAGGCACTCTCAGCTTGTTGGTACTCTCAGCTTGTTGGTACTCTCAGCTTGTAGGCACTCTGAGCTTGTAGGTACTCTCAGCTTGTAGGTACTTGAAGGTACTCTCAGCTTGTAGGTACTCTCAGCTTGTAGGCACTCTCAGCTTGTAGGTACTCTCAGCTTGTAGGTACTCTCAGCTTGTAGGTACTCAGCTTGTAGGCACTCTCAGCTTGTAGGTACTCTCAGCTTGTAGATACTCTCAGCTTGTAGGTACTCTCAGCTTGTAGGTACTCTCAGCTTGTAGGCACTCAGTTTGTAGGGGCACTCAGTTTGTAGGTACTCTCAGCTTGTAGGCAGTCTCAGCTTGTAGGCACTCTCAGCTTGTTGGTACTCTCAGCTTGTAGGTACTCAGCTTGTAGGTACTCTCAGCTTGTAGGCACTCTCAGCTTGTAGGTACTCTCAGCTTGTAGGTACTCTCAGCTTGTAGGTACTCTCAGCTTGTAGGTACTCTCAGCTTGTAGGCACTCAGTTTGTAGGTACTCTCTGCTTGTAGGTACTCTCAGCTTGTAGGCACTCTCAGCTTGTAGGTACTCATCTTGTAGGTACTTGTAGGTACTCTCAGCTTGTAGGCACTCAGTTTGTGGGTACTCTCTGCTTGTAGATACTCTCCGCTTGTAGGCACTCTCAGCTTGTTGGTACTCTCAGCTTGTAGGTAATCTCAGCTTGTAGGCACTCCCAGTTTGTATGTACTCTCAGCTTGTAGGTACTCTCAGCTTGTAGGCACTCTCAGCTTGTAGGCACTCTCAGCTTGTAGGCACTCTCAGCTTGTAGGTGCTCTCAGCTTGTAGGCACTCAGTTTGTAGGTACTCTCTGCTTGTAGGTACTCTCAGCTTGTAGGCGCTCTCAGCTTGTAGGCACTCTCAGCTTGTTGGTACTCTCAGCTTGTAGGCACTCTGAGCTTGTAGGTACTCTCAGCTTGTAGTTACTTGAAGGTACTCTCAGCTTGTAGGTACTCTCAGCTTGTAGGCACTCTCAGCTTGTAGGCACTCTCAGCTTGTAGGTACTCTCAGCTTGTAGGTACTCTCAGCTTGTAGGTACTCTCAGCTTGTAGGCACTCAGTTTGTAGGGGCACTCAGTTTGTAGGTACTCTCAGCTTGTAGGCACTCTCAGCTTGTAGGCACTCTCAGCTTGTTGGTACTCTCAGCTTGTAGGTACTCAGCTTGTAGGTACTCTCAGCTTGTAGGCACTCTCAGCTTGTAGGTACTCTCAGCTTGTAGGTACTCTCAGCTTGTAGGTACTCAGCTTGTAGGCACTCTCAGCTTGTAGGTACTCTCAGCTTGTAGGTACTCTCAGCTTGTAGGCACTCAGTTTGTAGGTACTCTCTGCTTGTAGGTACTCTCAGCTTGTAGGCACTCTCAGCTTGTAGGTACTTGAAGGTACTCTCAGCTTGTAGGTACTCTCAGCTTGTAGGTACTCTAAGCTTGTAGGCATTCCCAGTTTGTAGGTACTCAGCTTGTAGGTACTCTCAGCTTGTAGGTACTCTCAGCTTGTAGGCACTCTCAGCTTGTAGGTACTCTCAGCTTGTAGGTACTCTCAGCTTGTAGGCACTCAGTTTGTAGGGGCACTCAGTTTGTAGGTACTCTCAGCTTGTAGGCACTCTCAGCTTGTAGGTACTCTCAGCTTGTAGGCACTCTCAGCCTGTAGGTACTCTCAGCTTGTATGTACTCAGCTTGTAGGTACTCTCAGTTTGTAGGCACTCAGTTTGTAGGTACTCTCAGCTTGTAGGCACTCTCAGCCTGTAGGCACTCTCAGCTTGTAGGTACTCTCAGCTTGTAGGTACTTGAAGGTACTCTCAGCTTGTAGGTACTCTCAGCTTGTAGGTACTCTCCGCTTGTAGGTACTCTCAGCTTGTAGGTACTCTCAGCTTGTAGGTACTCTCATCTTGTAGGTACTTGAAGGTACTCTCAGCTTGTAGGCACTCTCAGCTTGTAGGCACTCTCAGCTTGTAGGTACTCTCAGCTTGTAGGTACTCTCATCTTGTAGGCACTCAGTTTGTAGGTACTCTCTGCTTGTAGGTACTCTCAGCTTGTAGGCACTCTCAGCTTGTAGGTACTCATCTTGTAGGTACTTGTAGGTACTCTCAGCTTGTAGGCACTCAGTTTGTGGGTACTCTCTGCTTGTAGATACTCTCCGCTTGTAGGCACTCTCAGCTTGTAGGCACTCTCAGCTTGTTGGTACTCTCAGCTTGTAGGTAATCTCAGCTTGTACGCACTCCCAGTTTGTATGTACTCTCAGCTTGTAGGTACTCTCAGCTTGTAGGCACTCTCAGCTTGTAGGCACTCTCAGCTTGTAGGCACTCTCAGCTTGTAGGTGCTCTCAGCTTGTAGGCACTCAGTTTGTAGGTACTCTCTGCTTGTAGGTACTCTCAGCTTGTAGGCGCTCTCAGCTGGTAGGCACTCTCAGCTTGTTGGTACTCTCAGCTTGTAGGTAATCTCAGCTTGTAGGCACTCCCAGTTGGTATGTACTCTCAGCTTGTAGGCACTCTCAGCTTGTAGGCACTCTCAGCTTGTTGGTACTCTCAGCTTGTAGGTAATCTCAGTTTGTAGGCACTCCCAGTTTGTATGTACTCTCAGCTTGTAGGCACTCTCAGCTTGTAGGCACTCTCAGCTTGTAGGCACTCACAGCTTGTAGGTACTCTCAGCTTGTAGGCACTCAGTTTGTAGGTACTCTCTGCTTGTAGGTACTCTCAGCTTGTAGGCGCTCTCAGCTTGTAGGCACTCTCAGCTTGAAGGAACTCTCATCTTGTAGGTACTTGAAGGTACTCTCAGCTTGTAGGTACTCTCAGCTTGTAGGTACTCTAAGCTTGTAGGCACTCCCAGTTTGTAGGTACTCAGCTTGTAGGTACTCTCAGCTTGTAGGCACTCTCAGCTTGTAGGTACTCTCAGCTTGTAGGTACTCTCAGCTTGTAGGCACTCAGTTTGTAGGTACTCTCTGCTTGTAGGTACTCTCAGCTTGTAGGCACTCTCAGCTTGTAGGTACTTGAAGGTACTCTCAGCTTGTAGGTACTCTCAGCTTGTAGGTACTCTAAGCTTGTAGGCACTCCCAGTTTGTAGGTACTCAGCTTGTAGGTATTCCCAGCTTGTAGGTACTCAGCTTGAAGGCACTCAGCTTGTAGGTACTCTCAGCTTGTAGGTACTCTCAGCTTGTGGGTACTCAGCTTGTAGGCACTCAGTTTGTAGTGGCACTCAGTTTGTAGGTACTCTCAGCTTGTAGGCACTCTCAGCTTGTAGGTAGTCTCAGCTTGTAGGCACTCTCAGCCTGTAGGTACTCTCAGCTTGTATGTACTCAGCTTGTAGGTACTCTCAGTTTGTAGGCACTCAGTTTGTAGGTACTCTCAGCTTGTAGGCACTCTCAGCCTGTAGGCACTCTCAGCTTGTAGGTACTCTCAGCTTGTAGGTACTTGAAGGTACTCTCAGCTTGTAGGTACTCTCAGCTTGTAGGTACTCTCCGCTTGTAGGTACTCTCAGCTTGTAGGTACTCTCATCTTGTAGGTACTTGAAGGTACTCTCAGCTTGTAGGTACTCTCCGCTTGTAGGTACTGTCAGCTTGTAGGTACTCTCAGCTTGTAGGCACTCTCAGCTTGTAGGTACTCTCAGCTTGTAGGCACTCTCAGCTTGTAGGTACTCATCTTGTAGGTACTTGTAGGTACTCTCAGCTTGTAGGCACTCAGTTTGTGGGTACTCTCTGCTTGTAGATACTCTCCGCTTGTAGGCACTCTCAGCTTGTAGGTACTCTCATCTTGTAGGTACTTGAAGGTACTCTCAGCTTGTAGGTACTCTCCGCTTGTAGGTACTGTCAGCTTGTAGGTACTCTCAGCTTGTAGGCACTCTCAGCTTGTAGGTACTCTCAGCTTGTAGGTACTCTCAGCTTGTAGGCACTCAGTTTGTAGGTACTCTCTGCTTGTAGGTACTCTCAGCTTGTAGGCACTCTCAGCTTGTAGGTACTCATCTTGTAGGTACTTGTAGGTACTCTCAGCTTGTAGGCACTCAGTTTGTGGGTACTCTCTGCTTGTAGATACTCTCCGCTTGTAGGCACTCTCAGCTTGTTGGTACTCTCAGCTTGTAGGCACTCAGTTTGTAGGTACTCTCAGCTTGTAGGTACTCTCCGCTTGTAGGTACTCTCAGCTTGTAGGTACTCTCATCTTGTAGGTACTTGAAGGTACTCTCAGCTTGTAGGTACTCTCCGCTTGTAGGTACTGTCAGCTTGTAGGTACTCTCAGCTTGTAGGCACTCTCAGCTTGTAGGTACTCTCAGCTTGTAGGTACTCTCAGCTTGTAGGCACTCAGTTTGTAGGTACTCTCTGCTTGTAGGTACTCTCAGCTTGTAGGCACTCTCAGCTTGTAGGTACTCATCTTGTAGGTACTTGTAGGTACTATCAGCTTGTAGGCACTCAGTTTGTGGGTACTCTCTGCTTGTAGATACTCTCCGCTTGTAGGCACTCTCAGCTTGTTGGTACTCTCAGCTTGTAGGTAATCTCAGCTTGTAGGCACTCCCAGTTTGTATGTACTCTCAGCTTGTAGGTACTCTCAGCTTGTAGGCACTCTCAGCTTGTAGGCACTCTCAGCTTGTAGGCACTCTCAGCTTGTAGGTGCTCTCAGCTTGTAGGCACTCAGTTTGTAGGTACTCTCTGCTTGTAGGTACTCTCAGCTTGTAGGCGCTCTCAGCTTGTAGGCACTCTCAGCTTGTTGGTACTCTCAGCTTGTTGGTACTCTCAGCTTGTAGGCACTCTGAGCTTGTAGGTACTCTCAGCTTGTAGGTACTTGAAGGTACTCTCAGCTTGTAGGTACTCTCAGCTTGTAGGCACTCTCAGCTTGTAGGTACTCTCAGCTTGTAGGTACTCTCAGCTTGTAGGTACTCAGCTTGTAGGCACTCTCAGCTTGTAGGTACTCTCAGCTTGTAGATACTCTCAGCTTGTAGGTACTCTCAGCTTGTAGGTACTCTCAGCTTGTAGGCACTCAGTTTGTAGGGGCACTCAGTTTGTAGGTACTCTCAGCTTGTAGGCAGTCTCAGCTTGTAGGCACTCTCAGCTTGTTGGTACTCTCAGCTTGTAGGTACTCAGCTTGTAGGTACTCTCAGCTTGTAGGCACTCTCAGCTTGTAGGTTCTCTCAGCTTGTAGGTACTCTCAGCTTGTAGGTACTCTCAGCTTGTAGGTACTCTCAGCTTGTAGGCACTCAGTTTGTAGGTACTCTCTGCTTGTAGGTACTCTCAGCTTGTAGGCACTCTCAGCTTGTAGGTACTCATCTTGTAGGTACTTGTAGGTACTCTCAGCTTGTAGGCACTCAGTTTGTGGGTACTCTCTGCTTGTAGATACTCTCCGCTTGTAGGCACTCTCAGCTTGTTGGTACTCTCAGCTTGTAGGTAATCTCAGCTTGTAGGCACTCCCAGTTTGTATGTACTCTCAGCTTGTAGGTACTCTCAGCTTGTAGGCACTCTCAGCTTGTAGGCACTCTCAGCTTGTAGGCACTCTCAGCTTGTAGGTGCTCTCAGCTTGTAGGCACTCAGTTTGTAGGTACTCTCTGCTTGTAGGTACTCTCAGCTTGTAGGCGCTCTCAGCTTGTAGGCACTCTCAGCTTGTTGGTACTCTCAGCTTGTAGGCACTCTGAGCTTGTAGGTACTCTCAGCTTGTAGTTACTTGAAGGTACTCTCAGCTTGTAGGTACTCTCAGCTTGTAGGCACTCTCAGCTTGTAGGCACTCTCAGCTTGTAGGTACTCTCAGCTTGTAGGTACTCTCAGCTTGTAGGTACTCTCAGCTTGTAGGCACTCAGTTTGTAGGGGCACTCAGTTTGTAGGTACTCTCAGCTTGTAGGCACTCTCAGCTTGTAGGCACTCTCAGCTTGTTGGTACTCTCAGCTTGTAGGTACTCAGCTTGTAGGTACTCTCAGCTTGTAGGCACTCTCAGCTTGTAGGTACTCTCAGCTTGTAGGTACTCTCAGCTTGTAGGTACTCAGCTTGTAGGCACTCTCAGCTTGTAGGTACTCTCAGCTTGTAGGTACTCTCAGCTTGTAGGCACTCAGTTTGTAGGTACTCTCTGCTTGTAGGTACTCTCACCTTGTAGGCACTCTCAGCTTGTAGGTACTTGAAGGTACTCTCAGCTTGTAGGTACTCTCAGCTTGTAGGTACTCTAAGCTTGTAGGCATTCCCAGTTTGTAGGTACTCAGCTTGTAGGTACTCTCAGCTTGTAGGTACTCTCAGCTTGTAGGCACTCTCAGCTTGTAGGTACTCTCAGCTTGTAGGTACTCTCAGCTTGTAGGCACTCAGTTTGTAGGGGCACTCAGTTTGTAGGTACTCTCAGCTTGTAGGCACTCTCAGCTTGTAGGTACTCTCAGCTTGTAGGCACTCTCAGCCTGTAGGTACTCTCAGCTTGTATGTACTCAGCTTGTAGGTACTCTCAGTTTGTAGGCACTCAGTTTGTAGGTACTCTCAGCTTGTAGGCACTCTCAGCCTGTAGGCACTCTCAGCTTGTAGGTACTCTCAGCTTGTAGGTACTTGAAGGTACTCTCAGCTTGTAGGTACTCTCAGCTTGTAGGTACTCTCCGCTTGTAGGTACTCTCAGCTTGTAGGTACTCTCAGCTTGTAGGTACTCTCATCTTGTAGGTACTTGAAGGTACTCTCAGCTTGTAGGCACTCTCAGCTTGTAGGCACTCTCAGCTTGTAGGTACTCTCAGCTTGTAGGTACTCTCATCTTGTAGGCACTCAGTTTGTAGGTACTCTCTGCTTGTAGGTACTCTCAGCTTGTAGGCACTCTCAGCTTGTAGGTACTCATCTTGTAGGTACTTGTAGGTACTCTCAGCTTGTAGGCAGTCAGTTTGTGGGTACTCTCTGCTTGTAGATACTCTCCGCTTGTAGGCACTCTCAGCTTGTAGGCACTCTCAGCTTGTTGGTACTCTCAGCTTGTAGGTAATCTCAGCTTGTACGCACTCCCAGTTTGTATGTACTCTCAGCTTGTAGGTACTCTCAGCTTGTAGGCACTCTCAGCTTGTAGGCACTCTCAGCTTGTAGGTACTCTCAGCTTGTAGGTACTCTCAGCTTGTAGGCACTCAGTTTGTAGGTACTCTCTGCTTGTAGGTACTCTCAGCTTGTAGGCGCTCTCAGCTTGTAGGCACTCTCAGCTTGTAGGCACTCTGAGCTTGTAGGCACTCTAAACTTGTAGGTACTCTCAGCTTGTAGGTACTCTCATCTTGTAGGTACTTGAAGGTACTCTCAGCTTGTAGGTACTCTCAGCTTGTAGGCACTCTCAGCTTGTAGGTACTCTCAGCTTGTAGGTACTCTCAGCTTGTAGGTACTCAGCTTGTAGGCACTCTCAGCTTGTAGGTACTCTCAGCTTGTAGGTACTCTCAGCTTGTAGGTACTCTCAGCTTGTAGGTACTCTCAGCTTGTAGGCACTCAGTTTGTAGGGGCACTCAGTTTGTAGGTACTCTCAGCTTGTAGGCAGTCTCAGCTTGTAGGCACTCTCAGCTTGTTGGTACTCTCAGCTTGTAGGTACTCAGCTTGTAGGTACTCTCAGCTTGTAGGCACTCTCAGCTTGTAGGTACTCTCAGCTTGTAGGTACTCTCAGCTTGTAGGTACTCTCAGCTTGTAGGTACTCTCAGCTTGTAGGCACTCAGTTTGTAGGTACTCTCTGCTTGTAGGTACTCTCAGCTTGTAGGCACTCTCAGCTTGTAGGTACTCATCTTGTAGGTACTTGTAGGTACTCTCAGCTTGTAGGCACTCAGTTTGTGGGTACTCTCTGCTTGTAGATACTCTCCGCTTGTAGGCACTCTCAGCTTGTTGGTACTCTCAGCTTGTAGGTAATCTCAGCTTGTAGGCACTCCCAGTTTGTATGTACTCTCAGCTTGTAGGTACTCTCAGCTTGTAGGCACTCTCAGCTTGTAGGCACTCTCAGCTTGTAGGCACTCTCAGCTTGTAGGTACTCTCAGCTTGTAGGTACTCTCAGCTTGTAGGCGCTCTCAGCTTGTAGGCACTCTCAGCTTGTTGGTACTCTCAGCTTGTAGTTACTTGAAGGTACTCTCAGCTTGTAGGTACTCTCAGCTTGTAGGCACTCTCAGCTTGTAGGCACTCTCAGCTTGTAGGTACTCTCAGCTTGTAGGTACTCTCAGCTTGTAGGTACTCTCAGCTTGTAGGCACTCAGTTTGTAGGGGCACTCAGTTTGTAGGTACTCTCAGCTTGTAGGCACTCTCAGCTTGTAGGCACTCTCAGCTTGTTGGTACTCTCAGCTTGTAGGTACTCAGCTTGTAGGTACTCTCAGCTTGTAGGCACTCTCAGCTTGTAGGTACTCTCAGCTTGTAGGTACTCTCAGCTTGTAGGTACTCAGCTTGTAGGCACTCTCAGCTTGTAGGTACTCTCAGCTTGTAGGTACTCTCAGCTTGTAGGCACTCAGTTTGTAGGTACTCTCTGCTTGTAGGTACTCTCAGCTTGTAGGCACTCTCAGCTTGTAGGTACTTGAAGGTACTCTCAGCTTGTAGGTACTCTCAGCTTGTAGGTACTCTAAGCTTGTAGGCATTCCCAGTTTGTAGGTACTCAGCTTGTAGGTACTCTCAGCTTGTAGGTACTCTCAGCTTGTAGGCACTCTCAGCTTGTAGGTACTCTCAGCTTGTAGGTACTCTCAGCTTGTAGGCACTCAGTTTGTAGGGGCACTCAGTTTGTAGGTACTCTCAGCTTGTAGGCACTCTCAGCTTGTAGGTACTCTCAGCTTGTAGGCACTCTCAGCCTGTAGGTACTCTCAGCTTGTATGTACTCAGCTTGTAGGTACTCTCAGTTTGTAGGCACTCAGTTTGTAGGTACTCTCAGCTTGTAGGCACTCTCAGCCTGTAGGCACTCTCAGCTTGTAGGTACTCTCAGCTTGTAGGTACTTGAAGGTACTCTCAGCTTGTAGGTACTCTCAGCTTGTAGGTACTCTCCGCTTGTAGGTACTCTCAGCTTGTAGGTACTCTCAGCTTGTAGGTACTCTCATCTTGTAGGTACTTGAAGGTACTCTCAGCTTGTAGGCACTCTCAGCTTGTAGGCACTCTCAGCTTGTAGGCACTCTCAGCTTGTAGGTACTCTCAGCTTGTAGGTACTCTCAGCTTGTAGGTACTCTCCGCTTGTAGGTACTCTCAGCTTGTAGGTACTCTCAGCTTGTAGGTACTCTCATCTTGTAGGTACTTGAAGGTACTCTCAGCTTGTAGGCACTCTCAGCTTGTAGGCACTCTCAGCTTGTAGGTACTCTCAGCTTGTAGGTACTCTCATCTTGTAGGCACTCAGTTTGTAGGTACTCTCTGCTTGTAGGTACTCTCAGCTTGTAGGCACTCTCAGCTTGTAGGTACTCATCTTGTAGGTACTTGTAGGTACTCTCAGCTTGTAGGCAGTCAGTTTGTGGGTACTCTCTGCTTGTAGATACTCTCCGCTTGTAGGCACTCTCAGCTTGTAGGCACTCTCAGCTTGTTGGTACTCTCAGCTTGTAGGTAATCTCAGCTTGTACGCACTCCCAGTTTGTATGTACTCTCAGCTTGTAGGTACTCTCAGCTTGTAGGCACTCTCAGCTTGTAGGCACTCTCAGCTTGTAGGTACTCTCAGCTTGTAGGTACTCTCAGCTTGTAGGCACTCAGTTTGTAGGTACTCTCTGCTTGTAGGTACTCTCAGCTTGTAGGCGCTCTCAGCTTGTAGGCACTCTCAGCTTGTAGGCACTCTGAGCTTGTAGGCACTCTAAACTTGTAGGTACTCTCAGCTTGTATGTACTCAGCTTGTAGGTACTCTCAGTTTGTAGGCACTCAGTTTGTAGGTACTCTCAGCTTGTAGGCACTCTCAGCCTGTAGGCACTCTCAGCTTGTAGGTACTCTCAGCTTGTAGGTACTTGAAGGTACTCTCAGCTTGTAGGTACTCTCAGCTTGTAGGTACTCTCCGCTTGTAGGTACTCTCAGCTTGTAGGTACTCTCAGCTTGTAGGTACTCTCATCTTGTAGGTACTTGAAGGTACTCTCAGCTTGTAGGCACTCTCAGCTTGTAGGCACTCTCAGCTTGTAGGTACTCTCAGCTTGTAGGTACTTGAAGGTACTCTCAGCTTGTAGGTACTCTCAGCTTGTAGGTACTCTCCGCTTGTAGGTACTCTCAGCTTGTAGGTACTCTCAGCTTGTAGGTACTCTCATCTTGTAGGTACTTGAAGGTACTCTCAGCTTGTAGGCACTCTCAGCTTGTAGGCACTCTCAGCTTGTAGGTACTCTCAGCTTGTAGGTACTCTCATCTTGTAGGCACTCAGTTTGTAGGTACTCTCTGCTTGTAGGTACTCTCAGCTTGTAGGCACTCTCAGCTTGTAGGTACTCATCTTGTAGGTACTTGTAGGTACTCTCAGCTTGTAGGCAGTCAGTTTGTGGGTACTCTCTGCTTGTAGATACTCTCCGCTTGTAGGCACTCTCAGCTTGTAGGCACTCTCAGCTTGTTGGTACTCTCAGCTTGTAGGTAATCTCAGCTTGTACGCACTCCCAGTTTGTATGTACTCTCAGCTTGTAGGTACTCTCAGCTTGTAGGCACTCTCAGCTTGTAGGCACTCTCAGCTTGTAGGTACTCTCAGCTTGTAGGTACTCTCAGCTTGTAGGCACTCAGTTTGTAGGTACTCTCTGCTTGTAGGTACTCTCAGCTTGTAGGCGCTCTCAGCTTGTAGGCACTCTCAGCTTGTAGGCACTCTGAGCTTGTAGGCACTCTAAACTTGTAGGTACTCTCAGCTTGTAGGTACTCTCATCTTGTAGGTACTTGAAGGTACTCTCAGCTTGTAGGTACTCTCAGCTTGTAGGCACTCTCAGCTTGTAGGTACTCTCAGCTTGTAGGTACTCTCAGCTTGTAGGTACTCAGCTTGTAGGCACTCTCAGCTTGTAGGTACTCTCAGCTTGTAGGTACTCTCAGCTTGTAGGTACTCTCAGCTTGTAGGTACTCTCAGCTTGTAGGCACTCAGTTTGTAGGGGCACTCAGTTTGTAGGTACTCTCAGCTTGTAGGCAGTCTCAGCTTGTAGGCACTCTCAGCTTGTTGGTACTCTCAGCTTGTAGGTACTCAGCTTGTAGGTACTCTCAGCTTGTAGGCACTCTCAGCTTGTTGGTACTCTCAGCTTGTAGGTACTCAGCTTGTAGGTACTCTCAGCTTGTAGGCACTCAGTTTATAGGTACTCTCTGCTTGTAGGTACTCTCAGCTTGTAGGCACTCTCAGCTTGTAGGTACTTGAAGGTACTCTCAGCTTGTAGGTACTCTCAGCTTGTAGGTACTCTAAGCTTGTAGGCATTCCCAGTTTGTAGGTACTCAGCTTGTAGGTACTCTCAGCTTGTAGGTACTCTCAGCTTGTAGGCACTCTCAGCTTGTAGGTACTCTCAGCTTGTAGGTACTCTCAGCTTGTAGGCACTCTCAGCTTGTTGGTACTCTCAGCTTGTAGGTAATCTCAGCTTGTACGCACTCCCAGTTTGTATGTACTCTCAGCTTGTAGGTACTCTCAGCTTGTAGGCACTCTCAGCTTGTAGGCACTCTCAGCTTGTAGGTACTCTCAGCTTGTAGGTACTCTCAGCTTGTAGGCACTCAGTTTGTAGGTACTCTCTGCTTGTAGGTACTCTCAGCTTGTAGGCGCTCTCAGCTTGTAGGCACTCTCAGCTTGTAGGCACTCTGAGCTTGTAGGCACTCTAAACTTGTAGGTACTCTCAGCTTGTATGTACTCAGCTTGTAGGTACTCTCAGTTTGTAGGCACTCAGTTTGTAGGTACTCTCAGCTTGTAGGCACTCTCAGCCTGTAGGCACTCTCAGCTTGTAGGTACTCTCAGCTTGTAGGTACTTGAAGGTACTCTCAGCTTGTAGGTACTCTCAGCTTGTAGGTACTCTCCGCTTGTAGGTACTCTCAGCTTGTAGGTACTCTCAGCTTGTAGGTACTCTCATCTTGTAGGTACTTGAAGGTACTCTCAGCTTGTAGGCACTCTCAGCTTGTAGGCACTCTCAGCTTGTAGGTACTCTCAGCTTGTAGGTACTTGAAGGTACTCTCAGCTTGTAGGTACTCTCAGCTTGTAGGTACTCTCCGCTTGTAGGTACTCTCAGCTTGTAGGTACTCTCAGCTTGTAGGTACTCTCATCTTGTAGGTACTTGAAGGTACTCTCAGCTTGTAGGCACTCTCAGCTTGTAGGCACTCTCAGCTTGTAGGTACTCTCAGCTTGTAGGTACTCTCATCTTGTAGGCACTCAGTTTGTAGGTACTCTCTGCTTGTAGGTACTCTCAGCTTGTAGGCACTCTCAGCTTGTAGGTACTCATCTTGTAGGTACTTGTAGGTACTCTCAGCTTGTAGGCAGTCAGTTTGTGGGTACTCTCTGCTTGTAGATACTCTCCGCTTGTAGGCACTCTCAGCTTGTAGGCACTCTCAGCTTGTTGGTACTCTCAGCTTGTAGGTAATCTCAGCTTGTACGCACTCCCAGTTTGTATGTACTCTCAGCTTGTAGGTACTCTCAGCTTGTAGGCACTCTCAGCTTGTAGGCACTCTCAGCTTGTAGGTACTCTCAGCTTGTAGGTACTCTCAGCTTGTAGGCACTCAGTTTGTAGGTACTCTCTGCTTGTAGGTACTCTCAGCTTGTAGGCGCTCTCAGCTTGTAGGCACTCTCAGCTTGTAGGCACTCTGAGCTTGTAGGCACTCTAAACTTGTAGGTACTCTCAGCTTGTAGGTACTCTCATCTTGTAGGTACTTGAAGGTACTCTCAGCTTGTAGGTACTCTCAGCTTGTAGGCACTCTCAGCTTGTAGGTACTCTCAGCTTGTAGGTACTCTCAGCTTGTAGGTACTCAGCTTGTAGGCACTCTCAGCTTGTAGGTACTCTCAGCTTGTAGGTACTCTCAGCTTGTAGGTACTCTCAGCTTGTAGGTACTCTCAGCTTGTAGGCACTCAGTTTGTAGGGGCACTCAGTTTGTAGGTACTCTCAGCTTGTAGGCAGTCTCAGCTTGTAGGCACTCTCAGCTTGTTGGTACTCTCAGCTTGTAGGTACTCAGCTTGTAGGTACTCTCAGCTTGTAGGCACTCTCAGCTTGTTGGTACTCTCAGCTTGTAGGTACTCAGCTTGTAGGTACTCTCAGCTTGTAGGCACTCAGTTTGTAGGTACTCTCTGCTTGTAGGTACTCTCAGCTTGTAGGCACTCTCAGCTTGTAGGTACTTGAAGGTACTCTCAGCTTGTAGGTACTCTCAGCTTGTAGGTACTCTAAGCTTGTAGGCATTCCCAGTTTGTAGGTACTCAGCTTGTAGGTACTCTCAGCTTGTAGGTACTCTCAGCTTGTAGGCACTCTCAGCTTGTAGGTACTCTCAGCTTGTAGGTACTCTCAGCTTGTAGGCACTCAGTTTGTAGGGGCACTCAGTTTGTAGGTACTCTCAGCTTGTAGGCACTCTCAGCTTGTAGGTACTCTCAGCTTGTAGGCACTCTCAGCCTGTAGGTACTCTCAGCTTGTATGTACTCAGCTTGTAGGTACTCTCAGTTTGTAGGCACTCAGTTTGTAGGTACTCTCAGCTTGTAGGCACTCTCAGCCTGTAGGCACTCTCAGCTTGTAGGTACTCTCAGCTTGTAGGTACTTGAAGGTACTCTCAGCTTGTAGGTACTCTCAGCTTGTAGGTACTCTCCGCTTGTAGGTACTCTCAGCTTGTAGGTACTCTCAGCTTGTAGGTACTCTCATCTTGTAGGTACTTGAAGGTACTCTCAGCTTGTAGGCACTCTCAGCTTGTAGGCACTCTCAGCTTGTAGGTACTCTCAGCTTGTAGGTACTCTCATCTTGTAGGCACTCAGTTTGTAGGTACTCTCTGCTTGTAGGTACTCTCAGCTTGTAGGCACTCTCAGCTTGTAGGTACTCATCTTGTAGGTACTTGTAGGTACTCTCAGCTTGTAGGCAGTCAGTTTGTGGGTACTCTCTGCTTGTAGATACTCTCCGCTTGTAGGCACTCTCAGCTTGTAGGCACTCTCAGCTTGTTGGTACTCTCAGCTTGTAGGTAATCTCAGCTTGTACGCACTCCCAGTTTGTATGTACTCTCAGCTTGTAGGTACTCTCAGCTTGTAGGCACTCTCAGCTTGTAGGCACTCTCAGCTTGTAGGTACTCTCAGCTTGTAGGTACTCTCAGCTTGTAGGCACTCAGTTTGTAGGTACTCTCTGCTTGTAGGTACTCTCAGCTTGTAGGCGCTCTCAGCTTGTAGGCACTCTCAGCTTGTAGGCACTCTGAGCTTGTAGGCACTCTAAACTTGTAGGTACTCTCAGCTTGTAGGTACTCTCATCTTGTAGGTACTTGAAGGTACTCTCAGCTTGTAGGTACTCTCAGCTTGTAGGCACTCTCAGCTTGTAGGTACTCTCAGCTTGTAGGTACTCTCAGCTTGTAGGTACTCAGCTTGTAGGCACTCTCAGCTTGTAGGTACTCTCAGCTTGTAGGTACTCTCAGCTTGTAGGTACTCTCAGCTTGTAGGTACTCTCAGCTTGTAGGCACTCAGTTTGTAGGGGCACTCAGTTTGTAGGTACTCTCAGCTTGTAGGCAGTCTCAGCTTGTAGGCACTCTCAGCTTGTTGGTACTCTCAGCTTGTAGGTACTCAGCTTGTAGGTACTCTCAGCTTGTAGGCACTCTCAGCTTGTAGGTACTCTCAGCTTGTAGGTACTCTCAGCTTGTAGGTACTCTCAGCTTGTAGGTACTCTCAGCTTGTAGGCACTCAGTTTGTAGGTACTCTCTGCTTGTAGGTACTCTCAGCTTGTAGGCACTCTCAGCTTGTAGGTACTCATCTTGTAGGTACTTGTAGGTACTCTCAGCTTGTAGGCACTCAGTTTGTGGGTACTCTCTGCTTGTAGATACTCTCCGCTTGTAGGCACTCTCAGCTTGTTGGTACTCTCAGCTTGTAGGTAATCTCAGCTTGTAGGCACTCCCAGTTTGTATGTACTCTCAGCTTGTAGGTACTCTCAGCTTGTAGGCACTCTCAGCTTGTAGGCACTCTCAGCTTGTAGGCACTCTCAGCTTGTAGGTGCTCTCAGCTTGTAGGCACTCAGTTTGTAGGTACTCTCTGCTTGTAGGTACTCTCAGCTTGTAGGCGCTCTCAGCTTGTAGGCACTCTCAGCTTGTTGGTACTCTCAGCTTGTAGTTACTTGAAGGTACTCTCAGCTTGTAGGTACTCTCAGCTTGTAGGCACTCTCAGCTTGTAGGCACTCTCAGCTTGTAGGTACTCTCAGCTTGTAGGTACTCTCAGCTTGTAGGTACTCTCAGCTTGTAGGCACTCAGTTTGTAGGGGCACTCAGTTTGTAGGTACTCTCAGCTTGTAGGCACTCTCAGCTTGTAGGCACTCTCAGCTTGTTGGTACTCTCAGCTTGTAGGTACTCAGCTTGTAGGTACTCTCAGCTTGTAGGCACTCTCAGCTTGTAGGTACTCTCAGCTTGTAGGTACTCTCAGCTTGTAGGTACTCAGCTTGTAGGCACTCTCAGCTTGTAGGTACTCTCAGCTTGTAGGTACTCTCAGCTTGTAGGCACTCAGTTTGTAGGTACTCTCTGCTTGTAGGTACTCTCAGCTTGTAGGCACTCTCAGCTTGTAGGTACTTGAAGGTACTCTCAGCTTGTAGGTACTCTCAGCTTGTAGGTACTCTAAGCTTGTAGGCATTCCCAGTTTGTAGGTACTCAGCTTGTAGGTACTCTCAGCTTGTAGGTACTCTCAGCTTGTAGGCACTCTCAGCTTGTAGGTACTCTCAGCTTGTAGGTACTCTCAGCTTGTAGGCACTCAGTTTGTAGGGGCACTCAGTTTGTAGGTACTCTCAGCTTGTAGGCACTCTCAGCTTGTAGGTACTCTCAGCTTGTAGGCACTCTCAGCCTGTAGGTACTCTCAGCTTGTATGTACTCAGCTTGTAGGTACTCTCAGTTTGTAGGCACTCAGTTTGTAGGTACTCTCAGCTTGTAGGCACTCTCAGCCTGTAGGCACTCTCAGCTTGTAGGTACTCTCAGCTTGTAGGTACTTGAAGGTACTCTCAGCTTGTAGGTACTCTCAGCTTGTAGGTACTCTCCGCTTGTAGGTACTCTCAGCTTGTAGGTACTCTCAGCTTGTAGGTACTCTCATCTTGTAGGTACTTGAAGGTACTCTCAGCTTGTAGGCACTCTCAGCTTGTAGGCACTCTCAGCTTGTAGGCACTCTCAGCTTGTAGGTACTCTCAGCTTGTAGGTACTTGAAGGTACTCTCAGCTTGTAGGTACTCTCAGCTTGTAGGTACTCTCCGCTTGTAGGTACTCTCAGCTTGTAGGTACTCTCAGCTTGTAGGTACTCTCATCTTGTAGGTACTTGAAGGTACTCTCAGCTTGTAGGCACTCTCAGCTTGTAGGCACTCTCAGCTTGTAGGTACTCTCAGCTTGTAGGTACTCTCATCTTGTAGGCACTCAGTTTGTAGGTACTCTCTGCTTGTAGGTACTCTCAGCTTGTAGGCACTCTCAGCTTGTAGGTACTCATCTTGTAGGTACTTGTAGGTACTCTCAGCTTGTAGGCAGTCAGTTTGTGGGTACTCTCTGCTTGTAGATACTCTCCGCTTGTAGGCACTCTCAGCTTGTAGGCACTCTCAGCTTGTTGGTACTCTCAGCTTGTAGGTAATCTCAGCTTGTACGCACTCCCAGTTTGTATGTACTCTCAGCTTGTAGGTACTCTCAGCTTGTAGGCACTCTCAGCTTGTAGGCACTCTCAGCTTGTAGGTACTCTCAGCTTGTAGGTACTCTCAGCTTGTAGGCACTCAGTTTGTAGGTACTCTCTGCTTGTAGGTACTCTCAGCTTGTAGGCGCTCTCAGCTTGTAGGCACTCTCAGCTTGTAGGCACTCTGAGCTTGTAGGCACTCTAAACTTGTAGGTACTCTCAGCTTGTATGTACTCAGCTTGTAGGTACTCTCAGTTTGTAGGCACTCAGTTTGTAGGTACTCTCAGCTTGTAGGCACTCTCAGCCTGTAGGCACTCTCAGCTTGTAGGTACTCTCAGCTTGTAGGTACTTGAAGGTACTCTCAGCTTGTAGGTACTCTCAGCTTGTAGGTACTCTCCGCTTGTAGGTACTCTCAGCTTGTAGGTACTCTCAGCTTGTAGGTACTCTCATCTTGTAGGTACTTGAAGGTACTCTCAGCTTGTAGGCACTCTCAGCTTGTAGGCACTCTCAGCTTGTAGGTACTCTCAGCTTGTAGGTACTTGAAGGTACTCTCAGCTTGTAGGTACTCTCAGCTTGTAGGTACTCTCCGCTTGTAGGTACTCTCAGCTTGTAGGTACTCTCAGCTTGTAGGTACTCTCATCTTGTAGGTACTTGAAGGTACTCTCAGCTTGTAGGCACTCTCAGCTTGTAGGCACTCTCAGCTTGTAGGTACTCTCAGCTTGTAGGTACTCTCATCTTGTAGGCACTCAGTTTGTAGGTACTCTCTGCTTGTAGGTACTCTCAGCTTGTAGGCACTCTCAGCTTGTAGGTACTCATCTTGTAGGTACTTGTAGGTACTCTCAGCTTGTAGGCAGTCAGTTTGTGGGTACTCTCTGCTTGTAGATACTCTCCGCTTGTAGGCACTCTCAGCTTGTAGGCACTCTCAGCTTGTTGGTACTCTCAGCTTGTAGGTAATCTCAGCTTGTACGCACTCCCAGTTTGTATGTACTCTCAGCTTGTAGGTACTCTCAGCTTGTAGGCACTCTCAGCTTGTAGGCACTCTCAGCTTGTAGGTACTCTCAGCTTGTAGGTACTCTCAGCTTGTAGGCACTCAGTTTGTAGGTACTCTCTGCTTGTAGGTACTCTCAGCTTGTAGGCGCTCTCAGCTTGTAGGCACTCTCAGCTTGTAGGCACTCTGAGCTTGTAGGCACTCTAAACTTGTAGGTACTCTCAGCTTGTAGGTACTCTCATCTTGTAGGTACTTGAAGGTACTCTCAGCTTGTAGGTACTCTCAGCTTGTAGGCACTCTCAGCTTGTAGGTACTCTCAGCTTGTAGGTACTCTCAGCTTGTAGGTACTCAGCTTGTAGGCACTCTCAGCTTGTAGGTACTCTCAGCTTGTAGGTACTCTCAGCTTGTAGGTACTCTCAGCTTGTAGGTACTCTCAGCTTGTAGGCACTCAGTTTGTAGGGGCACTCAGTTTGTAGGTACTCTCAGCTTGTAGGCAGTCTCAGCTTGTAGGCACTCTCAGCTTGTTGGTACTCTCAGCTTGTAGGTACTCAGCTTGTAGGTACTCTCAGCTTGTAGGCACTCTCAGCTTGTAGGTACTCTCAGCTTGTAGGTACTCTCAGCTTGTAGGTACTCTCAGCTTGTAGGTACTCTCAGCTTGTAGGCACTCAGTTTGTAGGTACTCTCTGCTTGTAGGTACTCTCAGCTTGTAGGCACTCTCAGCTTGTAGGTACTCATCTTGTAGGTACTTGTAGGTACTCTCAGCTTGTAGGCACTCAGTTTGTGGGTACTCTCTGCTTGTAGATACTCTCCGCTTGTAGGCACTCTCAGCTTGTTGGTACTCTCAGCTTGTAGGTAATCTCAGCTTGTAGGCACTCCCAGTTTGTATGTACTCTCAGCTTGTAGGTACTCTCAGCTTGTAGGCACTCTCAGCTTGTAGGCACTCTCAGCTTGTAGGCACTCTCAGCTTGTAGGTGCTCTCAGCTTGTAGGCACTCAGTTTGTAGGTACTCTCTGCTTGTAGGTACTCTCAGCTTGTAGGCGCTCTCAGCTTGTAGGCACTCTCAGCTTGTTGGTACTCTCAGCTTGTAGTTACTTGAAGGTACTCTCAGCTTGTAGGTACTCTCAGCTTGTAGGCACTCTCAGCTTGTAGGCACTCTCAGCTTGTAGGTACTCTCAGCTTGTAGGTACTCTCAGCTTGTAGGTACTCTCAGCTTGTAGGCACTCAGTTTGTAGGGGCACTCAGTTTGTAGGTACTCTCAGCTTGTAGGCACTCTCAGCTTGTAGGCACTCTCAGCTTGTTGGTACTCTCAGCTTGTAGGTACTCAGCTTGTAGGTACTCTCAGCTTGTAGGCACTCTCAGCTTGTAGGTACTCTCAGCTTGTAGGTACTCTCAGCTTGTAGGTACTCAGCTTGTAGGCACTCTCAGCTTGTAGGTACTCTCAGCTTGTAGGTACTCTCAGCTTGTAGGCACTCAGTTTGTAGGTACTCTCTGCTTGTAGGTACTCTCAGCTTGTAGGCACTCTCAGCTTGTAGGTACTTGAAGGTACTCTCAGCTTGTAGGTACTCTCAGCTTGTAGGTACTCTAAGCTTGTAGGCATTCCCAGTTTGTAGGTACTCAGCTTGTAGGTACTCTCAGCTTGTAGGTACTCTCAGCTTGTAGGCACTCTCAGCTTGTAGGTACTCTCAGCTTGTAGGTACTCTCAGCTTGTAGGCACTCAGTTTGTAGGGGCACTCAGTTTGTAGGTACTCTCAGCTTGTAGGCACTCTCAGCTTGTAGGTACTCTCAGCTTGTAGGCACTCTCAGCCTGTAGGTACTCTCAGCTTGTATGTACTCAGCTTGTAGGTACTCTCAGTTTGTAGGCACTCAGTTTGTAGGTACTCTCAGCTTGTAGGCACTCTCAGCCTGTAGGCACTCTCAGCTTGTAGGTCCTCTCAGCTTGTAGGTACTTGAAGGTACTCTCAGCTTGTAGGTACTCTCAGCTTGTAGGTACTCTCCGCTTGTAGGTACTCTCAGCTTGTAGGTACTCTCAGCTTGTAGGTACTCTCATCTTGTAGGTACTTGAAGGTACTCTCAGCTTGTAGGCACTCTCAGCTTGTAGGCACTCTCAGCTTGTAGGTACTCTCAGCTTGTAGGTACTCTCATCTTGTAGGCACTCAGTTTGTAGGTACTCTCTGCTTGTAGGTACTCTCAGCTTGTAGGCACTCTCAGCTTGTAGGTACTCATCTTGTAGGTACTTGTAGGTACTCTCAGCTTGTAGGCAGTCAGTTTGTGGGTACTCTCTGCTTGTAGATACTCTCCGCTTGTAGGCACTCTCAGCTTGTAGGCACTCTCAGCTTGTTGGTACTCTCAGCTTGTAGGTAATCTCAGCTTGTACGCACTCCCAGTTTGTATGTACTCTCAGCTTGTAGGTACTCTCAGCTTGTAGGCACTCTCAGCTTGTAGGCACTCTCAGCTTGTAGGTACTCTCAGCTTGTAGGTACTCTCAGCTTGTAGGCACTCAGTTTGTAGGTACTCTCTGCTTGTAGGTACTCTCAGCTTGTAGGCGCTCTCAGCTTGTAGGCACTCTCAGCTTGTAGGCACTCTGAGCTTGTAGGCACTCTAAACTTGTAGGTACTCTCAGCTTGTAGGTACTCTCATCTTGTAGGTACTTGAAGGTACTCTCAGCTTGTAGGTACTCTCAGCGTGTAGGTACTCTCAGCTTGTAGGTACTCTCAGCTTGTAGGTACTCTCAGCTTGTAGGCACTCAGTTTGTAGGGGCACTCAGTTTGTAGGTACTCTCAGCTTGTAGGTACTCTCAGCTTGTAGGCACTCTCAGCTTGTAGGCACTCTCAGCTTGTTGGTACTCTCAGCTTGTAGGTACTCAGCTTGTAGGTACTCTCAGCTTGTAGGTACTCTCAGCTTGTAGGCACTCTCAGCTTGTAGGTACTCTCAGCTTGTAGGTACTCTCAGCTTGTAGGCACTCTCAGCTTGTAGGCACTCTCAGCTTGTAGGTACTCTCAGCTTGTAGGTACTCTCAGCTTGTAGGCACTCAGTTTGTAGGTACTCTCTGCTTGTAGGTACTCTCAGCTTGTAGGCACTCTCAGCTTGTAGGTACTCATATTGTAGGTACTTGTAGGTACTCTCAGCTTGTAGGCACTCAGTTTGTAGGTACTCTCTGCTTGTAGGTACTCTCCGCTTGTAGGCACTCTCAGCTTGTAGGCACTCTCTGCTTGTAGGCACTCTCAGCTTGTAGGTACTCTCATCTTGTAGGTACTCTCAGCTTGTAGGCACTCTCAGCTTGTAGGTACTCTCAGCTTGTAGGTACTCTCAGCTTGTAGGTACTCTCAGCTTGTAGGCACTCAGCTTGTAGGCACTCTCAGCTTGTAGGTACTCTCAGCTTGTAGGTACTTGAAGGTACTCTCAGCTTGTAGGTACTCTCAGCTTGTAGGTACTCTCCGCTTGTAGGTACTCTCAGCTTGTAGGTACTCTCAGCTTGTAGGCACTCTCAGCTTGTAGGTACTCTCAGCTTGTAGGTACTCTCATCTTGTAGGTACTTGAAGGTACTCTCAGCTTGTAGGTACTCTCCGCTTGTAGGTACTCTCAGCTTGTAGGTACTCTCAGCTTGTAGGCACTCTCAGCTTGTAGGCACTCTCAGCTTGTAGGCACTCTCAGCTTGTAGGTACTCTCAGCTTGTAGGTACTCTCAGCTTGTAGGCACTCAGTTTGTAGGTACTCTCTGCTTGTAGGTACTCTCAGCTTGTAGGCACTCTCAGCTTGTAGGTACTCATCTTGTAGGTACTTGTAGGTACTCTCAGCTTGTAGGCACTCAGTTTGTAGGTACTCTCTGCTTGTAGGTACTCTCCGCTTGTAGGCACTCTCAGCTTGTAGGCACTCTCAGCTTGTTGGTACTCTCAGCTTGTAGGTAATCTCAGCTTGTAGGCACTCCCAGTTTGTATGTACTCTCAGCTTGTAGGTACTCTCAGCTTGTAGGCACTCTCAGCTTGTAGGCAATCTCAGCTTGTAGGTACTCTCAGCTTGTAGGTACTCTCAGCTTGTAGGCACTCAGTTTGTAGGTACTCTCTGCTTGTAGGTACTCTCAGCTTGTAGGCACTCTCAGTTTGTAGGCACTCTCAGCTTGTAGGCACTCTGAGCTTCTAGGCACTCTAAACTTGTAGGTACTCTCAGCTTGTAGGTACTCTCAGCTTGTAGGTACTCTCATCTTGTAGGTACTTGAAGGTACTCTCAGCTTGTAGGTACTCTCAGCGTGTAGGTACTCTCAGCTTGTAGGTACTCTCAGCTTGTAGGTACTCTCAGCTTGTAGGCACTCAGTTTGTAGGGGCACTCAGTTTGTAGGTACTCTCAGCTTGTAGGTACTCTCAGCTTGTAGGCACTCTCAGCTTGTAGGCACTCTCAGCTTGTTGGTACTCTCAGCTTGTAGGTACTCAGCTTGTAGGTACTCTCAGCTTGTAGGTACTCTCAGCTTGTAGGTACTCTCAGCTTGTAGGCACTCTCAGCTTGTAGGCACTCTCAGCTTGTAGGTACTCTCAGCTTGTAGGTACTCTCAGCTTGTAGGCACTCAGTTTGTAGGTACTCTCTGCTTGTAGGCACTCTCAGCTTGTAGGTACTCATCTTGTAGGTACTTGTAGATACTCTCAGCTTGTAGGCACTCAGTTTGTAGGTACTCTGCTTGTAGGTACTCTCCGCTTGTAGGCACTCTCAGCTTGTAGGCACTCTCAGCTTGTAGGTACTCTCATCTTGTAGGTACTCTCAGCTTGTAGGTACTCTCATCTTGTAGGTACTCTCAGCTTGTAGGTACTCAGCTTGTAGGCACTCTCAGCTTGTAGGTACTCTCAGCTTGTAGGTACTCTCAGCTTGTAGGTACTCTCAGCTTGTAGGCACTCAGTTTGTGGGGGCACTCAGTTTGTAGGTACTCTCAGCTTGTAGGCACTCTCAGCTTGTAGGTACTCTCAGCTTGTAGGCACTCTCAGCCTGTAGGTACTCTCAGCTTGTATGTACTCAGCTTCTAGGTACTCTCAGTTTGTAGGCACTCAGTTTGTAGGTACTCTAAGCTTGTAGGCACTCTCAGCCTGTAGGCACTCTCAGCTTGTAGGTACTCTCAGCTTGTAGGTACTCTCTGCTTGTAGGCACTCTCAGCTTGTAGGTACTCTCAGCTTGTAGGTACTCTCAGCTTGTAGGTACTCAGCTTGTAGGCACTCTCAGCTTGTAGGTACTCTCAGCTTGTAGGTACTCTCAGCTTGTAGGTACTCTCAGCTTGTAGGTACTCTCAGCTTGTTGGTACTCTCAGCTTGTAGGTACTCAGCTTGTAGGTACTCTCAGCTTGTAGGCACTCTCAGCTTGTAGGCACTCTCAGCTTGTTGGTACTCTCAGCTTGTAGGTACTCAGCTTGTAGGTACTCTCAGCTTGTAGGTACTCTCAGCTTGTAGGCACTCTCAGCTTGTAGGTACTCTCAGCTTGTAGGTACTCTCAGCTTGTAGGTACTCAGCTTGTAGGCACTCTCAGCTTGTAGGTACTCTCAGCTTGTAGGTACTCTCAGCTTGTAGGCACTCAGTTTGTAGGTACTCTCTGCTTGTAGGTACTCTCAGCTTGTAGGTACTCAGCTTGTAGGTACTCTCAGCTTGTAGGCACTCAGTTTGTAGGTACTCTCTGCTTGTAGGTACTCTCAGCTTGTAGGCACTCTCAGCTTGTAGGTACTCATCTTGTAGGTACTTGTAGGTACTCTCAGCTTGTAGGCACTCAGTTTGTAGGTACTCTCTGCTTGTAGGTACTCTCCGCTTGTAGGCACTCTCAGCTTGTAGGCACTCTCAGCTTGTTGGTACTCTCAGCTTGTAGGTAATCTCAGCTTGTAGGCACTCCCAGTTTGTATGTACTCTCAGCTTGTAGGTACTCTCAGCTTGTAGGCACTCTCAGCTTGTAGGTACTCTCAGCTTGTAGGTACTCTCAGCTTGTAGGCACTCAGTTTGTAGGTACTCTCTGCTTGTAGGTACTCTCAGCTTGTAGGCGCTCTCAGTTTGTAGGCACTCTCAGCTTGTAGGCACTCTTAGCTTGTAGGCACTCTAAACTTGTAGGTACTCTCAGCTTGTAGGTACTCTCAGCTTGTAGGTACTCTCATCTTGTAGGTACTTGAAGGTACTCTCAGCTTGTAGGTACTCTCAGCGTGTAGGTACTCTCAGCTTGTAGGTACTCTCAGCTTGTAGGTACTCTCAGCTTGTAGGCACTCAGTTTGTAGGGGCACTCAGTTTGTAGGTACTCTCAGCTTGTAGGTACTCTCAGCTTGTAGGCACTCTCAGCTTGTAGGCACTCTCAGCTTGTTGGTACTCTCAGCTTGTAGGTACTCAGCTTGTAGGTACTCTCAGCTTGTAGGTACTCTCAGCTTGTAGGTACTCTCAGCTTGTAGGTACTCTCAGCTTGTAGGCACTCTCAGCTTGTAGGCACTCTCAGCTTGTAGGTACTCTCAGCTTGTAGGTACTCTCAGCTTGTAGGCACTCAGTTTGTAGGTACTCTCTGCTTGTAGGTACTCTCAGCTTGTAGGCACTCTCAGCTTGTAGGTACTCATCTTGTAGGTACTTGTAGATACTCTCAGCTTGTAGGCACTCAGTTTGTAGGTACTCTCTGCTTGTAGGTACTCTCCGCTTGTAGGCACTCTCAGCTTGTAGGCACTCTCAGCTTGTAGGTACTCTCATCTTGTAGGTACTCTCAGCTTGTAGGTACTCTCATCTTGTAGGTACTCTCAGCTTGTAGGTACTCAGCTTGTAGGCACTCTCAGCTTGTAGGTACTCTCAGCTTGTAGGTACTCTCAGCTTGTAGGTACTCTCAGCTTGTAGGCACTCAGTTTGTGGGGGCACTCAGTTTGTAGGTACTCTCAGCTTGTAGGCACTCTCAGCTTGTAGGTACTCTCAGCTTGTAGGCACTCTCAGCCTGTAGGTACTCTCAGCTTGTATGTACTCAGCTTCTAGGTACTCTCAGCTTGTAGGTACTCTCAGCTTGTTGGTACTCTCAGCTTGTAGGTACTCTCAGCTTGTAGGCACTCTCAGCTTGTAGGCACTCTCAGCTTGTTGGTACTCTCAGCTTGTAGGTACTCAGCTTGTAGGTACTCTCAGCTTGTAGGTACTCTCAGCTTGTAGGCACTCTCAGCTTGTAGGTACTCTCAGCTTGTAGGTACTCTCAGCTTGTAGGTACTCAGCTTGTAGGCACTCTCAGCTTGTAGGTACTCTCAGCTTGTAGGTACTCTCAGCTTGTAGGCACTCAGTTTGTAGGTACTCTCTGCTTGTAGGTACTCTCAGCTTGTAGGTACTCAGCTTGTAGGCACTCTCAGCTTGTAGGTACTCTCAGCTTGTAGGTACTTTCAGCTTGTAGGCACTCAGTTTGTAGGTACTCTCTGCTTGTAGGTACTCTCAGCTTGTAGGCACTCTCAGCTTGTAGGTACTTGAAGGTACTCTCAGCTTGTAGGTACTCTCAGCTTGTAGGTACTCTAAGCTTGTAGGCATTCCCAGTTTGTAGGTACTCAGCTTGTAGGTACTCTCAGCTTGTAGGTACTCAGTTTGTAGGCACTCTCAGCTTGTAGGTACTCTCAGCTTGTAGGTACTCTCAGCTTGTAGGTACTCTCAGCTTGTAGGCACTCAGTTTGTAGGGGCACTCAGTTTGTAGGTACTCTCAGCTTGTAGGCACTCTCAGCTTGTAGGTACTCTCAGCTTGTAGGTACTCTCAGCTTGTAGGCACTCAGTTTGTAGGTACTCTCTGCTTGTAGGTACTCTCAGCTTGTAGGTACTCAGCTTGTAGGCACTCTCAGCTTGTAGGTACTCTCAGCTTGTAGGTACTTTCAGCTTGTAGGCACTCAGTTTGTAGGTACTCTCTGCTTGTAGGTACTCTCAGCTTGTAGGCACTCTCAGCTTGTAGGTACTTGAAGGTACTCTCAGCTTGTAGGTACTCTCAGCTTGTAGGTACTCTAAGCTTGTAGGCATTCCCAGTTTGTAGGTACTCAGCTTGTAGGTACTCTCAGCTTGTAGGTACTCAGTTTGTAGGCACTCTCAGCTTGTAGGTACTCTCAGCTTGTAGGTACTCTCAGCTTGTAGGTACTCTCAGCTTGTAGGCACTCAGTTTGTAGGGGCACTCAGTTTGTAGGTACTCTCAGCTTGTAGGTACTCTCAGCTTGTAGGTACTCTCAGCTTGTAGGCACTCAGTTTGTGGGGGCACTCAGTTTGTAGGTACTCTCAGCTTGTAGGCACTCTCAGCTTGTAGGTACTCTCAGCTTGTAGGCACTCTCAGCCTGTAGGTACTCTCAGCTTGTATGTACTCAGCTTCTAGGTACTCTCAGATTGTAGGCACTCAGTTTGTAGGTACTCTAAGCTTGTAGGCACTCTCAGCCTGTAGGCACTCTCAGCTTGTAGGTACTCTCAGCTTGTAGGTACTCTCTGCTTGTAGGCACTCTCAGCTTGTAGGTACTCTCAGCTTGTAGGTACTCTCAGCTTGTAGGTACTCAGCTTGTAGGCACTCTCAGCTTGTAGGTACTCTCAGCTTGTAGGTACTCTCAGCTTGTAGGTACTCTCAGCTTGTAGGTACTCTCAGCTTGTTGGTACTCTCAGCTTGTAGGTACTCTCAGCTTGTAGGCACTCTCAGCTTGTAGGCACTCTCAGCTTGTTGGTACTCTCAGCTTGTAGGTACTCAGCTTGTAGGTACTCTCAGCTTGTAGGTACTCTCAGCTTGTAGGCACTCTCAGCTTGTAGGTACTCTCAGCTTGTAGGTACTCTCAGCTTGTAGGTACTCAGCTTGTAGGCACTCTCAGCTTGTAGGTACTCTCAGCTTGTAGGTACTCTCAGCTTGTAGGCACTCAGTTTGTAGGTACTCTCTGCTTGTAGGTACTCTCAGCTTGTAGGTACTCAGCTTGTAGGCACTCTCAGCTTGTAGGTACTCTCAGCTTGTAGGTACTTTCAGCTTGTAGGCACTCAGTTTGTAGGTACTCTCTGTTTGTAGGTACTCTCAGCTTGTAGGCACTCTCAGCTTGTAGGTACTTGAAGGTACTCTCAGCTTGTAGGTACTCTCAGCTTGTAGGTACTCTAAGCTTGTAGGCATTCCCAGTTTGTAGGTACTCAGCTTGTAGGTACTCTCAGCTTGTAGGTACTCAGTTTGTAGGCACTCTCAGCTTGTAGGTACTCTCAGCTTGTAGGTACTCTCAGCTTGTAGGTACTCTCAGCTTGTAGGCACTCAGTTTGTAGGGGCACTCAGTTTGTAGGTACTCTCAGCTTGTAGGCACTCTCAGCTTGTAGGTACTCTCAGCTTGTAGGTACTCTCAGCTTGTAGGCACTCAGTTTGTAGGTACTCTCTGCTTGTAGGTACTCTCAGCTTGTAGGTACTCAGCTTGTAGGCACTCTCAGCTTGTAGGTACTCTCAGCTTGTAGGTACTTTCAGCTTGTAGGCACTCAGTTTGTAGGTACTCTCTGCTTGTAGGTACTCTCAGCTTGTAGGCACTCTCAGCTTGTAGGTACTTGAAGGTACTCTCAGCTTGTAGGTACTCTCAGCTTGTAGGTACTCTAAGCTTGTAGGCATTCCCAGTTTGTAGGTACTCAGCTTGTAGGTACTCTCAGCTTGTAGGTACTCAGTTTGTAGGCACTCTCAGCTTGTAGGTACTCTCAGCTTGTAGGTACTCTCAGCTTGTAGGTACTCTCAGCTTGTAGGCACTCAGTTTGTAGGGGCACTCAGTTTGTAGGTACTCTCAGCTTGTAGGCACTCTCAGCTTGTAGGTACTCTCAGCTTGTAGGCACTCTCAGCCTGTAGGTACTCTCAGCTTGTATGTACTCAGCTTGTAGGTACTCTCAGTTTGTAGGCACTCAGTTTGTAGGTACTCTCAGCTTGTAGGCACTCTCAGCCTGTAGGCACTCTCAGCTTGTAGGTACTCTCAGCTTGTAGGTACTCTCAGCTTGTAGGTACTCTCCGCTTGTAGGTACTCTCAGCTTGTAGGTACTCTCAGCTTGTAGGTACTCTCAGCTTGTAGGTACTCTCAGCTTGTAGGTACTTGAAGGTACTCTCAGCTTGTAGGCACTCTCAGCTTGTAGGTACTCATCTTGTAGGTACTTGTAGGTACTCTCAGCTTGTAGGCACTCAGTTTGTGGGTACTCTCTGCTTGTAGATACTCTCCGCTTGTAGGCACTCTCAGCTTGTTGGTACTCTCAGCTTGTAGGCACTCAGTTTGTAGGTACTCTCAGCTTGTAGGTACTCTCCGCTTGTAGGTACTCTCAGCTTGTAGGTACTCTCATCTTGTAGGTACTTGAAGGTACTCTCAGCTTGTAGGTACTCTCCGCTTGTAGGTACTGTCAGCTTGTAGGTACTCTCAGCTTGTAGGCACTCTCAGCTTGTAGGTACTCTCAGCTTGTAGGTACTCTCAGCTTGTAGGCACTCAGTTTGTAGGTACTCTCTGCTTGTAGGTACTCTCAGCTTGTAGAAACTCTCAGCTTGTAGGTACTCATTTTGTAGGTACTTGTAGGTACTCTCAGCTTGTAGGCACTCAGTTTGTGGGTACTCTCTGCTTGTAGATACTCTCCGCTTGTAGGCACTCTCAGCTTGTTGGTACTCTCAGCTTGTAGGTAATCTCAGCTTGTAGGCACTCCCAGTTTGTATGTACTCTCAGCTTGTAGGTACTCTCAGCTTGTAGGCACTCTCAGCTTGTAGGCACTCTCAGCTTGTAGGCACTCTCAGCTTGTAGGCGCTCTCAGCTTGTAGGCACTCAGTTTGTAGGTACTCTCTGCTTGTAGGTACTCTCAGCTTGTAGGCGCTCTCAGCTTGTAGGCGCTCTCAGCTTGTAGGCACTCTCAGCTTGTTGGTACTCTCAGCTTGTTGGTACTCTCAGCTTGTAGGCACTCTGAGCTTGTAGGTACTCTCACCTTGTAGGTACTTGAAGGTACTCTCAGCTTGTAGGTACTCTCAGCTTGTAGGCACTCTCAGCTTGTAGGTACTCTCAGCTTGTAGGTACTCTCAGCTTGTAGGTACTCAGCTTGTAGGCACTCTCAGCTTGTAGGTACTCTCAGCTTGTAGGTACTCTCAGCTTGTAGGTACTCTCAGCTTGTAGGTACTCTCAGCTTGTAGGCACTCAGTTTGTAGGGGCACTCAGTTTGTAGGTACTCTCAGCTTGTAGGCAGTCTCAGCTTGTAGGCACTCTCAGCTTGTTGGTACTCTCAGCTTGTAGGTACTCAGCTTGTAGGTACTCTCAGCTTGTAGGCACTCTCAGCTTGTAGGTACTCTCAGCTTGTAGGTACTCTCAGCTTGTAGGTACTCTCAGCTTGTAGGTACTCTCAGCTTGTAGGCACTCAGTTTGTAGGTACTCTCTGCTTGTAGGTACTCTCAGCTTGTAGGCACTCTCAGCTTGTAGGTACTCATCTTGTAGGTACTTGTAGGTACTCTCAGCTTGTAGGCACTCAGTTTGTGGGTACTCTCTGCTTGTAGATACTCTCCGCTTGTAGGCACTCTCAGCTTGTTGGTACTCTCAGCTTGTAGGTACTCAGCTTGTAGGTACTCTCAGCTTGTAGGCACTCTCAGCTTGTAGGTACTCTCTGCTTGTAGATACTCTCCGCTTGTAGGCACTCTCAGCTTGTTGGTACTCTCAGCTTCTAGGCACTCAGTTTGTAGGTACTCTCAGCTTGTAGGCACTCAGTTTGTGGGTACTCTCTGCTTGTAGATACTCTCCGCTTGTAGGCACTCTCAGCTTGTTGGTACTCTCAGCTTGTAGGCACTCTCAGCTTGTAGGTACTCTCAGCTTGTAGGTACTCTCAGCTTGTAGGTACTCTCAGCTTGTAGGCACTCAGTTTGTAGGGGCACTCAGTTTGTAGGTACTCTCAGCTTGTAGGTACTCTCAGCTTGTAGGTACTCTCAGCTTGTAGGCACTCAGTTTGTGGGGGCACTCAGTTTGTAGGTACTCTCAGCTTGTAGGCACTCTCAGCTTGTAGGTACTCTCAGCTTGTAGGCACTCTCAGCCTGTAGGTACTCTCAGCTTGTATGTACTCAGCTTCTAGGTACTCTCAGATTGTAGGCACTCAGTTTGTAGGTACTCTAAGCTTGTAGGCACTCTCAGCCTGTAGGCACTCTCAGCTTGTAGGTACTCTCAGCTTGTAGGTACTCTCTGCTTGTAGGCACTCTCAGCTTGTAGGTACTCTCAGCTTGTAGGTACTCTCAGCTTGTAGGTACTCAGCTTGTAGGCACTCTCAGCTTGTAGGTACTCTCAGCTTGTAGGTACTCTCAGCTTGTAGGTACTCTCAGCTTGTAGGTACTCTCAGCTTGTTGGTACTCTCAGCTTGTAGGTACTCTCAGCTTGTAGGCACTCTCAGCTTGTAGGCACTCTCAGCTTGTTGGTACTCTCAGCTTGTAGGTACTCAGCTTGTAGGTACTCTCAGCTTGTAGGTACTCTCAGCTTGTAGGCACTCTCAGCTTGTAGGTACTCTCAGCTTGTAGGTACTCTCAGCTTGTAGGTACTCAGCTTGTAGGCACTCTCAGCTTGTTGGTACTCTCAGCTTGTAGGCACTCTGAGCTTGTAGGTACTCTCAGCTTGTAGTTACTTGAAGGTACTCTCAGCTTGTAGGTACTCTCAGCTTGTAGGCACTCTCAGCTTGTAGGCACTCTCAGCTTGTAGGTACTCTCAGCTTGTAGGTACTCTCAGCTTGTAGGTACTCTCAGCTTGTAGGCACTCAGTTTGTAGGGGCACTCAGTTTGTAGGTACTCTCAGCTTGTAGGCACTCTCAGCTTGTAGGCACTCTCAGCTTGTTGGTACTCTCAGCTTGTAGGTACTCAGCTTGTAGGTACTCTCAGCTTGTAGGCACTCTCAGCTTGTAGGTACTCTCAGCTTGTAGGTACTCTCAGCTTGTAGGTACTCAGCTTGTAGGCACTCTCAGCTTGTAGGTACTCTCAGCTTGTAGGTACTCTCAGCTTGTAGGCACTCAGTTTGTAGGTACTCTCTGCTTGTAGGTACTCTCAGCTTGTAGGCACTCTCAGCTTGTAGGTACTTGAAGGTACTCTCAGCTTGTAGGTACTCTCAGCTTGTAGGTACTCTAAGCTTGTAGGCATTCCCAGTTTGTAGGTACTCAGCTTGTAGGTACTCTCAGCTTGTAGGTACTCTCAGCTTGTAGGCACTCTCAGCTTGTAGGTACTCTCAGCTTGTAGGTACTCTCAGCTTGTAGGCACTCAGTTTGTAGGGGCACTCAGTTTGTAGGTACTCTCAGCTTGTAGGCACTCTCAGCTTGTAGGTACTCTCAGCTTGTAGGCACTCTCAGCCTGTAGGTACTCTCAGCTTGTATGTACTCAGCTTGTAGGTACTCTCAGTTTGTAGGCACTCAGTTTGTAGGTACTCTCAGCTTGTAGGCACTCTCAGCCTGTAGGCACTCTCAGCTTGTAGGTACTCTCAGCTTGTAGGTACTTGAAGGTACTCTCAGCTTGTAGGTACTCTCAGCTTGTAGGTACTCTCCGCTTGTAGGTACTCTCAGCTTGTAGGTACTCTCAGCTTGTAGGTACTCTCATCTTGTAGGTACTTGAAGGTACTCTCAGCTTGTAGGCACTCTCAGCTTGTAGGCACTCTCAGCTTGTAGGTACTCTCAGCTTGTAGGTACTCTCATCTTGTAGGCACTCAGTTTGTAGGTACTCTCTGCTTGTAGGTACTCTCAGCTTGTAGGCACTCTCAGCTTGTAGGTACTCATCTTGTAGGTACTTGTAGGTACTCTCAGCTTGTAGGCAGTCAGTTTGTGGGTACTCTCTGCTTGTAGATACTCTCCGCTTGTAGGCACTCTCAGCTTGTAGGCACTCTCAGCTTGTTGGTACTCTCAGCTTGTAGGTAATCTCAGCTTGTACGCACTCCCAGTTTGTATGTACTCTCAGCTTGTAGGTACTCTCAGCTTGTAGGCACTCTCAGCTTGTAGGCACTCTCAGCTTGTAGGTACTCTCAGCTTGTAGGTACTCTCAGCTTGTAGGCACTCAGTTTGTAGGTACTCTCTGCTTGTAGGTACTCTCAGCTTGTAGGCGCTCTCAGCTTGTAGGCACTCTCAGCTTGTAGGCACTCTGAGCTTGTAGGCACTCTAAACTTGTAGGTACTCTCAGCTTGTAGGTACTCTCATCTTGTAGGTACTTGAAGGTACTCTCAGCTTGTAGGTACTCTCAGCTTGTAGGCACTCTCAGCTTGTAGGTACTCTCAGCTTGTAGGTACTCTCAGCTTGTAGGTACTCAGCTTGTAGGCACTCTCAGCTTGTAGGTACTCTCAGCTTGTAGGTACTCTCAGCTTGTAGGTACTCTCAGCTTGTAGGTACTCTCAGCTTGTAGGCACTCAGTTTGTAGGGGCACTCAGTTTGTAGGTACTCTCAGCTTGTAGGCAGTCTCAGCTTGTAGGCACTCTCAGCTTGTTGGTACTCTCAGCTTGTAGGTACTCAGCTTGTAGGTACTCTCAGCTTGTAGGCACTCTCAGCTTGTAGGTACTCTCAGCTTGTAGGTACTCTCAGCTTGTAGGTACTCTCAGCTTGTAGGTACTCTCAGCTTGTAGGCACTCAGTTTGTAGGTACTCTCTGCTTGTAGGTACTCTCAGCTTGTAGGCACTCTCAGCTTGTAGGTACTCATCTTGTAGGTACTTGTAGGTACTCTCAGCTTGTAGGCACTCAGTTTGTGGGTACTCTCTGCTTGTAGATACTCTCCGCTTGTAGGCACTCTCAGCTTGTTGGTACTCTCAGCTTGTAGGTAATCTCAGCTTGTAGGCACTCCCAGTTTGTATGTACTCTCAGCTTGTAGGTACTCTCAGCTTGTAGGCACTCTCAGCTTGTAGGCACTCTCAGCTTGTAGGCACTCTCAGCTTGTAGGTGCTCTCAGCTTGTAGGCACTCAGTTTGTAGGTACTCTCTGCTTGTAGGTACTCTCAGCTTGTAGGCGCTCTCAGCTTGTAGGCACTCTCAGCTTGTTGGTACTCTCAGCTTGTAGTTACTTGAAGGTACTCTCAGCTTGTAGGTACTCTCAGCTTGTAGGCACTCTCAGCTTGTAGGCACTCTCAGCTTGTAGGTACTCTCAGCTTGTAGGTACTCTCAGCTTGTAGGTACTCTCAGCTTGTAGGCACTCAGTTTGTAGGGGCACTCAGTTTGTAGGTACTCTCAGCTTGTAGGCACTCCCAGCTTGTAGGCACTCTCAGCTTGTTGGTACTCTCAGCTTGTAGGTACTCAGCTTGTAGGTACTCTCAGCTTGTAGGCACTCTCAGCTTGTAGGTACTCTCAGCTTGTAGGTACTCTCAGCTTGTAGGTACTCAGCTTGTAGGCACTCTCAGCTTGTAGGTACTCTCAGCTTGTAGGTACTCTCAGCTTGTAGGCACTCAGTTTGTAGGTACTCTCTGCTTGTAGGTACTCTCAGCTTGTAGGCACTCTCAGCTTGTAGGTACTTGAAGGTACTCTCAGCTTGTAGGTACTCTCAGCTTGTAGGTACTCTAAGCTTGTAGGCATTCCCAGTTTGTAGGTACTCAGCTTGTAGGTACTCTCAGCTTGTAGGTACTCTCAGCTTGTAGGCACTCTCAGCTTGTAGGTACTCTCAGCTTGTAGGTACTCTCAGCTTGTAGGCACTCAGTTTGTAGGGGCACTCAGTTTGTAGGTACTCTCAGCTTGTAGGCACTCTCAGCTTGTAGGTACTCTCAGCTTGTAGGCACTCTCAGCCTGTAGGTACTCTCAGCTTGTATGTACTCAGCTTGTAGGTACTCTCAGTTTGTAGGCACTCAGTTTGTAGGTACTCTCAGCTTGTAGGCACTCTCAGCCTGTAGGCACTCTCAGCTTGTAGGTACTCTCAGCTTGTAGGTACTTGAAGGTACTCTCAGCTTGTAGGTACTCTCAGCTTGTAGGTACTCTCCGCTTGTAGGTACTCTCAGCTTGTAGGTACTCTCAGCTTGTAGGTACTCTCATCTTGTAGGTACTTGAAGGTACTCTCAGCTTGTAGGCACTCTCAGCTTGTAGGCACTCTCAGCTTGTAGGCACTCTCAGCTTGTAGGTACTCTCAGCTTGTAGGTACTTGAAGGTACTCTCAGCTTGTAGGTACTCTCAGCTTGTAGGTACTCTCCGCTTGTAGGTACTCTCAGCTTGTAGGTACTCTCAGCTTGTAGGTACTCTCATCTTGTAGGTACTTGAAGGTACTCTCAGCTTGTAGGCACTCTCAGCTTGTAGGCACTCTCAGCTTGTAGGTACTCTCAGCTTGTAGGTACTCTCATCTTGTAGGCACTCAGTTTGTAGGTACTCTCTGCTTGTAGGTACTCTCAGCTTGTAGGCACTCTCAGCTTGTAGGTACTCATCTTGTAGGTACTTGTAGGTACTCTCAGCTTGTAGGCAGTCAGTTTGTGGGTACTCTCTGCTTGTAGATACTCTCCGCTTGTAGGCACTCTCAGCTTGTAGGCACTCTCAGCTTGTTGGTACTCTCAGCTTGTAGGTAATCTCAGCTTGTACGCACTCCCAGTTTGTATGTACTCTCAGCTTGTAGGTACTCTCAGCTTGTAGGCACTCTCAGCTTGTAGGCACTCTCAGCTTGTAGGTACTCTCAGCTTGTAGGTACTCTCAGCTTGTAGGCACTCAGTTTGTAGGTACTCTCTGCTTGTAGGTACTCTCAGCTTGTAGGCGCTCTCAGCTTGTAGGCACTCTCAGCTTGTAGGCACTCTGAGCTTGTAGGCACTCTAAACTTGTAGGTACTCTCAGCTTGTATGTACTCAGCTTGTAGGTACTCTCAGTTTGTAGGCACTCAGTTTGTAGGTACTCTCAGCTTGTAGGCACTCTCAGCCTGTAGGCACTCTCAGCTTGTAGGTACTCTCAGCTTGTAGGTACTTGAAGGTACTCTCAGCTTGTAGGTACTCTCAGCTTGTAGGTACTCTCCGCTTGTAGGTACTCTCAGCTTGTAGGTACTCTCAGCTTGTAGGTACTCTCATCTTGTAGGTACTTGAAGGTACTCTCAGCTTGTAGGCACTCTCAGCTTGTAGGCACTCTCAGCTTGTAGGTACTCTCAGCTTGTAGGTACTTGAAGGTACTCTCAGCTTGTAGGTACTCTCAGCTTGTAGGTACTCTCCGCTTGTAGGTACTCTCAGCTTGTAGGTACTCTCAGCTTGTAGGTACTCTCATCTTGTAGGTACTTGAAGGTACTCTCAGCTTGTAGGCACTCTCAGCTTGTAGGCACTCTCAGCTTGTAGGTACTCTCAGCTTGTAGGTACTCTCATCTTGTAGGCACTCAGTTTGTAGGTACTCTCTGCTTGTAGGTACTCTCAGCTTGTAGGCACTCTCAGCTTGTAGGTACTCATCTTGTAGGTACTTGTAGGTACTCTCAGCTTGTAGGCAGTCAGTTTGTGGGTACTCTCTGCTTGTAGATACTCTCCGCTTGTAGGCACTCTCAGCTTGTAGGCACTCTCAGCTTGTTGGTACTCTCAGCTTGTAGGTAATCTCAGCTTGTACGCACTCCCAGTTTGTATGTACTCTCAGCTTGTAGGTACTCTCAGCTTGTAGGCACTCTCAGCTTGTAGGCACTCTCAGCTTGTAGGTACTCTCAGCTTGTAGGTACTCTCAGCTTGTAGGCACTCAGTTTGTAGGTACTCTCTGCTTGTAGGTACTCTCAGCTTGTAGGCGCTCTCAGCTTGTAGGCACTCTCAGCTTGTAGGCACTCTGAGCTTGTAGGCACTCTAAACTTGTAGGTACTCTCAGCTTGTAGGTACTCTCATCTTGTAGGTACTTGAAGGTACTCTCAGCTTGTAGGTACTCTCAGCTTGTAGGCACTCTCAGCTTGTAGGTACTCTCAGCTTGTAGGTACTCTCAGCTTGTAGGTACTCAGCTTGTAGGCACTCTCAGCTTGTAGGTACTCTCAGCTTGTAGGTACTCTCAGCTTGTAGGTACTCTCAGCTTGTAGGTACTCTCAGCTTGTAGGCACTCAGTTTGTAGGGGCACTCAGTTTGTAGGTACTCTCAGCTTGTAGGCAGTCTCAGCTTGTAGGCACTCTCAGCTTGTTGGTACTCTCAGCTTGTAGGTACTCAGCTTGTAGGTACTCTCAGCTTGTAGGCACTCTCAGCTTGTTGGTACTCTCAGCTTGTAGGTACTCAGCTTGTAGGTACTCTCAGCTTGTAGGCACTCAGTTTATAGGTACTCTCTGCTTGTAGGTACTCTCAGCTTGTAGGCACTCTCAGCTTGTAGGTACTTGAAGGTACTCTCAGCTTGTAGGTACTCTCAGCTTGTAGGTACTCTAAGCTTGTAGGCATTCCCAGTTTGTAGGTACTCAGCTTGTAGGTACTCTCAGCTTGTAGGTACTCTCAGCTTGTAGGCACTCTCAGCTTGTAGGTACTCTCAGCTTGTAGGTACTCTCAGCTTGTAGGCACTCTCAGCTTGTTGGTACTCTCAGCTTGTAGGTAATCTCAGCTTGTACGCACTCCCAGTTTGTATGTACTCTCAGCTTGTAGGTACTCTCAGCTTGTAGGCACTCTCAGCTTGTAGGCACTCTCAGCTTGTAGGTACTCTCAGCTTGTAGGTACTCTCAGCTTGTAGGCACTCAGTTTGTAGGTACTCTCTGCTTGTAGGTACTCTCAGCTTGTAGGCGCTCTCAGCTTGTAGGCACTCTCAGCTTGTAGGCACTCTGAGCTTGTAGGCACTCTAAACTTGTAGGTACTCTCAGCTTGTATGTACTCAGCTTGTAGGTACTCTCAGTTTGTAGGCACTCAGTTTGTAGGTACTCTCAGCTTGTAGGCACTCTCAGCCTGTAGGCACTCTCAGCTTGTAGGTACTCTCAGCTTGTAGGTACTTGAAGGTACTCTCAGCTTGTAGGTACTCTCAGCTTGTAGGTACTCTCCGCTTGTAGGTACTCTCAGCTTGTAGGTACTCTCAGCTTGTAGGTACTCTCATCTTGTAGGTACTTGAAGGTACTCTCAGCTTGTAGGCACTCTCAGCTTGTAGGCACTCTCAGCTTGTAGGTACTCTCAGCTTGTAGGTACTTGAAGGTACTCTCAGCTTGTAGGTACTCTCAGCTTGTAGGTACTCTCCGCTTGTAGGTACTCTCAGCTTGTAGGTACTCTCAGCTTGTAGGTACTCTCATCTTGTAGGTACTTGAAGGTACTCTCAGCTTGTAGGCACTCTCAGCTTGTAGGCACTCTCAGCTTGTAGGTACTCTCAGCTTGTAGGTACTCTCATCTTGTAGGCACTCAGTTTGTAGGTACTCTCTGCTTGTAGGTACTCTCAGCTTGTAGGCACTCTCAGCTTGTAGGTACTCATCTTGTAGGTACTTGTAGGTACTCTCAGCTTGTAGGCAGTCAGTTTGTGGGTACTCTCTGCTTGTAGATACTCTCCGCTTGTAGGCACTCTCAGCTTGTAGGCACTCTCAGCTTGTTGGTACTCTCAGCTTGTAGGTAATCTCAGCTTGTACGCACTCCCAGTTTGTATGTACTCTCAGCTTGTAGGTACTCTCAGCTTGTAGGCACTCTCAGCTTGTAGGCACTCTCAGCTTGTAGGTACTCTCAGCTTGTAGGTACTCTCAGCTTGTAGGCACTCAGTTTGTAGGTACTCTCTGCTTGTAGGTACTCTCAGCTTGTAGGCGCTCTCAGCTTGTAGGCACTCTCAGCTTGTAGGCACTCTGAGCTTGTAGGCACTCTAAACTTGTAGGTACTCTCAGCTTGTAGGTACTCTCATCTTGTAGGTACTTGAAGGTACTCTCAGCTTGTAGGTACTCTCAGCTTGTAGGCACTCTCAGCTTGTAGGTACTCTCAGCTTGTAGGTACTCTCAGCTTGTAGGTACTCAGCTTGTAGGCACTCTCAGCTTGTAGGTACTCTCAGCTTGTAGGTACTCTCAGCTTGTAGGTACTCTCAGCTTGTAGGTACTCTCAGCTTGTAGGCACTCAGTTTGTAGGGGCACTCAGTTTGTAGGTACTCTCAGCTTGTAGGCAGTCTCAGCTTGTAGGCACTCTCAGCTTGTTGGTACTCTCAGCTTGTAGGTACTCAGCTTGTAGGTACTCTCAGCTTGTAGGCACTCTCAGCTTGTTGGTACTCTCAGCTTGTAGGTACTCAGCTTGTAGGTACTCTCAGCTTGTAGGCACTCAGTTTGTAGGTACTCTCTGCTTGTAGGTACTCTCAGCTTGTAGGCACTCTCAGCTTGTAGGTACTTGAAGGTACTCTCAGCTTGTAGGTACTCTCAGCTTGTAGGTACTCTAAGCTTGTAGGCATTCCCAGTTTGTAGGTACTCAGCTTGTAGGTACTCTCAGCTTGTAGGTACTCTCAGCTTGTAGGCACTCTCAGCTTGTAGGTACTCTCAGCTTGTAGGTACTCTCAGCTTGTAGGCACTCAGTTTGTAGGGGCACTCAGTTTGTAGGTACTCTCAGCTTGTAGGCACTCTCAGCTTGTAGGTACTCTCAGCTTGTAGGCACTCTCAGCCTGTAGGTACTCTCAGCTTGTATGTACTCAGCTTGTAGGTACTCTCAGTTTGTAGGCACTCAGTTTGTAGGTACTCTCAGCTTGTAGGCACTCTCAGCCTGTAGGCACTCTCAGCTTGTAGGTACTCTCAGCTTGTAGGTACTTGAAGGTACTCTCAGCTTGTAGGTACTCTCAGCTTGTAGGTACTCTCCGCTTGTAGGTACTCTCAGCTTGTAGGTACTCTCAGCTTGTAGGTACTCTCATCTTGTAGGTACTTGAAGGTACTCTCAGCTTGTAGGCACTCTCAGCTTGTAGGCACTCTCAGCTTGTAGGTACTCTCAGCTTGTAGGTACTCTCATCTTGTAGGCACTCAGTTTGTAGGTACTCTCTGCTTGTAGGTACTCTCAGCTTGTAGGCACTCTCAGCTTGTAGGTACTCATCTTGTAGGTACTTGTAGGTACTCTCAGCTTGTAGGCAGTCAGTTTGTGGGTACTCTCTGCTTGTAGATACTCTCCGCTTGTAGGCACTCTCAGCTTGTAGGCACTCTCAGCTTGTTGGTACTCTCAGCTTGTAGGTAATCTCAGCTTGTACGCACTCCCAGTTTGTATGTACTCTCAGCTTGTAGGTACTCTCAGCTTGTAGGCACTCTCAGCTTGTAGGCACTCTCAGCTTGTAGGTACTCTCAGCTTGTAGGTACTCTCAGCTTGTAGGCACTCAGTTTGTAGGTACTCTCTGCTTGTAGGTACTCTCAGCTTGTAGGCGCTCTCAGCTTGTAGGCACTCTCAGCTTGTAGGCACTCTGAGCTTGTAGGCACTCTAAACTTGTAGGTACTCTCAGCTTGTAGGTACTCTCATCTTGTAGGTACTTGAAGGTACTCTCAGCTTGTAGGTACTCTCAGCTTGTAGGCACTCTCAGCTTGTAGGTACTCTCAGCTTGTAGGTACTCTCAGCTTGTAGGTACTCAGCTTGTAGGCACTCTCAGCTTGTAGGTACTCTCAGCTTGTAGGTACTCTCAGCTTGTAGGTACTCTCAGCTTGTAGGTACTCTCAGCTTGTAGGCACTCAGTTTGTAGGGGCACTCAGTTTGTAGGTACTCTCAGCTTGTAGGCAGTCTCAGCTTGTAGGCACTCTCAGCTTGTTGGTACTCTCAGCTTGTAGGTACTCAGCTTGTAGGTACTCTCAGCTTGTAGGCACTCTCAGCTTGTAGGTACTCTCAGCTTGTAGGTACTCTCAGCTTGTAGGTACTCTCAGCTTGTAGGTACTCTCAGCTTGTAGGCACTCAGTTTGTAGGTACTCTCTGCTTGTAGGTACTCTCAGCTTGTAGGCACTCTCAGCTTGTAGGTACTCATCTTGTAGGTACTTGTAGGTACTCTCAGCTTGTAGGCACTCAGTTTGTGGGTACTCTCTGCTTGTAGATACTCTCCGCTTGTAGGCACTCTCAGCTTGTTGGTACTCTCAGCTTGTAGGTAATCTCAGCTTGTAGGCACTCCCAGTTTGTATGTACTCTCAGCTTGTAGGTACTCTCAGCTTGTAGGCACTCTCAGCTTGTAGGCACTCTCAGCTTGTAGGCACTCTCAGCTTGTAGGTGCTCTCAGCTTGTAGGCACTCAGTTTGTAGGTACTCTCTGCTTGTAGGTACTCTCAGCTTGTAGGCGCTCTCAGCTTGTAGGCACTCTCAGCTTGTTGGTACTCTCAGCTTGTAGTTACTTGAAGGTACTCTCAGCTTGTAGGTACTCTCAGCTTGTAGGCACTCTCAGCTTGTAGGCACTCTCAGCTTGTAGGTACTCTCAGCTTGTAGGTACTCTCAGCTTGTAGGTACTCTCAGCTTGTAGGCACTCAGTTTGTAGGGGCACTCAGTTTGTAGGTACTCTCAGCTTGTAGGCACTCTCAGCTTGTAGGCACTCTCAGCTTGTTGGTACTCTCAGCTTGTAGGTACTCAGCTTGTAGGTACTCTCAGCTTGTAGGCACTCTCAGCTTGTAGGTACTCTCAGCTTGTAGGTACTCTCAGCTTGTAGGTACTCAGCTTGTAGGCACTCTCAGCTTGTAGGTACTCTCAGCTTGTAGGTACTCTCAGCTTGTAGGCACTCAGTTTGTAGGTACTCTCTGCTTGTAGGTACTCTCAGCTTGTAGGCACTCTCAGCTTGTAGGTACTTGAAGGTACTCTCAGCTTGTAGGTACTCTCAGCTTGTAGGTACTCTAAGCTTGTAGGCATTCCCAGTTTGTAGGTACTCAGCTTGTAGGTACTCTCAGCTTGTAGGTACTCTCAGCTTGTAGGCACTCTCAGCTTGTAGGTACTCTCAGCTTGTAGGTACTCTCAGCTTGTAGGCACTCAGTTTGTAGGGGCACTCAGTTTGTAGGTACTCTCAGCTTGTAGGCACTCTCAGCTTGTAGGTACTCTCAGCTTGTAGGCACTCTCAGCCTGTAGGTACTCTCAGCTTGTATGTACTCAGCTTGTAGGTACTCTCAGTTTGTAGGCACTCAGTTTGTAGGTACTCTCAGCTTGTAGAAACTCTCAGCCTGTAGGCACTCTCAGCTTGTAGGTACTCTCAGCTTGTAGGTACTTGAAGGTACTCTCAGCTTGTAGGTACTCTCAGCTTGTAGGTACTCTCCGCTTGTAGGTACTCTCAGCTTGTAGGTACTCTCAGCTTGTAGGTACTCTCATCTTGTAGGTACTTGAAGGTACTCTCAGCTTGTAGGCACTCTCAGCTTGTAGGCACTCTCAGCTTGTAGGCACTCTCAGCTTGTAGGTACTCTCAGCTTGTAGGTACTTGAAGGTACTCTCAGCTTGTAGGTACTCTCAGCTTGTAGGTACTCTCCGCTTGTAGGTACTCTCAGCTTGTAGGTACTCTCAGCTTGTAGGTACTCTCATCTTGTAGGTACTTGAAGGTACTCTCAGCTTGTAGGCACTCTCAGCTTGTAGGCACTCTCAGCTTGTAGGTACTCTCAGCTTGTAGGTACTCTCATCTTGTAGGCACTCAGTTTGTAGGTACTCTCTGCTTGTAGGTACTCTCAGCTTGTAGGCACTCTCAGCTTGTAGGTACTCATCTTGTAGGTACTTGTAGGTACTCTCAGCTTGTAGGCAGTCAGTTTGTGGGTACTCTCTGCTTGTAGATACTCTCCGCTTGTAGGCACTCTCAGCTTGTAGGCACTCTCAGCTTGTTGGTACTCTCAGCTTGTAGGTAATCTCAGCTTGTACGCACTCCCAGTTTGTATGTACTCTCAGCTTGTAGGTACTCTCAGCTTGTAGGCACTCTCAGCTTGTAGGCACTCTCAGCTTGTAGGTACTCTCAGCTTGTAGGTACTCTCAGCTTGTAGGCACTCAGTTTGTAGGTACTCTCTGCTTGTAGGTACTCTCAGCTTGTAGGCGCTCTCAGCTTGTAGGCACTCTCAGCTTGTAGGCACTCTGAGCTTGTAGGCACTCTAAACTTGTAGGTACTCTCAGCTTGTATGTACTCAGCTTGTAGGTACTCTCAGTTTGTAGGCACTCAGTTTGTAGGTACTCTCAGCTTGTAGGCACTCTCAGCCTGTAGGCACTCTCAGCTTGTAGGTACTCTCAGCTTGTAGGTACTTGAAGGTACTCTCAGCTTGTAGGTACTCTCAGCTTGTAGGTACTCTCCGCTTGTAGGTACTCTCAGCTTGTAGGTACTCTCAGCTTGTAGGTACTCTCATCTTGTAGGTACTTGAAGGTACTCTCAGCTTGTAGGCACTCTCAGCTTGTAGGCACTCTCAGCTTGTAGGTACTCTCAGCTTGTAGGTACTTGAAGGTACTCTCAGCTTGTAGGTACTCTCAGCTTGTAGGTACTCTCCGCTTGTAGGTACTCTCAGCTTGTAGGTACTCTCAGCTTGTAGGTACTCTCATCTTGTAGGTACTTGAAGGTACTCTCAGCTTGTAGGCACTCTCAGCTTGTAGGCACTCTCAGCTTGTAGGTACTCTCAGCTTGTAGGTACTCTCATCTTGTAGGCACTCAGTTTGTAGGTACTCTCTGCTTGTAGGTACTCTCAGCTTGTAGGCACTCTCAGCTTGTAGGTACTCATCTTGTAGGTACTTGTAGGTACTCTCAGCTTGTAGGCAGTCAGTTTGTGGGTACTCTCTGCTTGTAGATACTCTCCGCTTGTAGGCACTCTCAGCTTGTAGGCACTCTCAGCTTGTTGGTACTCTCAGCTTGTAGGTAATCTCAGCTTGTACGCACTCCCAGTTTGTATGTACTCTCAGCTTGTAGGTACTCTCAGCTTGTAGGCACTCTCAGCTTGTAGGCACTCTCAGCTTGTAGGTACTCTCAGCTTGTAGGTACTCTCAGCTTGTAGGCACTCAGTTTGTAGGTACTCTCTGCTTGTAGGTACTCTCAGCTTGTAGGCGCTCTCAGCTTGTAGGCACTCTCAGCTTGTAGGCACTCTGAGCTTGTAGGCACTCTAAACTTGTAGGTACTCTCAGCTTGTAGGTACTCTCATCTTGTAGGTACTTGAAGGTACTCTCAGCTTGTAGGTACTCTCAGCTTGTAGGCACTCTCAGCTTGTAGGTACTCTCAGCTTGTAGGTACTCTCAGCTTGTAGGTACTCAGCTTGTAGGCACTCTCAGCTTGTAGGTACTCTCAGCTTGTAGGTACTCTCAGCTTGTAGGTACTCTCAGCTTGTAGGTACTCTCAGCTTGTAGGCACTCAGTTTGTAGGGGCACTCAGTTTGTAGGTACTCTCAGCTTGTAGGCAGTCTCAGCTTGTAGGCACTCTCAGCTTGTTGGTACTCTCAGCTTGTAGGTACTCAGCTTGTAGGTACTCTCAGCTTGTAGGCACTCTCAGCTTGTAGGTACTCTCAGCTTGTAGGTACTCTCAGCTTGTAGGTACTCTCAGCTTGTAGGTACTCTCAGCTTGTAGGCACTCAGTTTGTAGGTACTCTCTGCTTGTAGGTACTCTCAGCTTGTAGGCACTCTCAGCTTGTAGGTACTCATCTTGTAGGTACTTGTAGGTACTCTCAGCTTGTAGGCACTCAGTTTGTGGGTACTCTCTGCTTGTAGATACTCTCCGCTTGTAGGCACTCTCAGCTTGTTGGTACTCTCAGCTTGTAGGTAATCTCAGCTTGTAGGCACTCCCAGTTTGTATGTACTCTCAGCTTGTAGGTACTCTCAGCTTGTAGGCACTCTCAGCTTGTAGGCACTCTCAGCTTGTAGGCACTCTCAGCTTGTAGGTGCTCTCAGCTTGTAGGCACTCAGTTTGTAGGTACTCTCTGCTTGTAGGTACTCTCAGCTTGTAGGCGCTCTCAGCTTGTAGGCACTCTCAGCTTGTTGGTACTCTCAGCTTGTAGTTACTTGAAGGTACTCTCAGCTTGTAGGTACTCTCAGCTTGTAGGCACTCTCAGCTTGTAGGCACTCTCAGCTTGTAGGTACTCTCAGCTTGTAGGTACTCTCAGCTTGTAGGTACTCTCAGCTTGTAGGCACTCAGTTTGTAGGGGCACTCAGTTTGTAGGTACTCTCAGCTTGTAGGCACTCTCAGCTTGTAGGCACTCTCAGCTTGTTGGTACTCTCAGCTTGTAGGTACTCAGCTTGTAGGTACTCTCAGCTTGTAGGCACTCTCAGCTTGTAGGTACTCTCAGCTTGTAGGTACTCTCAGCTTGTAGGTACTCAGCTTGTAGGCACTCTCAGCTTGTAGGTACTCTCAGCTTGTAGGTACTCTCAGCTTGTAGGCACTCAGTTTGTAGGTACTCTCTGCTTGTAGGTACTCTCAGCTTGTAGGCACTCTCAGCTTGTAGGTACTTGAAGGTACTCTCAGCTTGTAGGTACTCTCAGCTTGTAGGTACTCTAAGCTTGTAGGCATTCCCAGTTTGTAGGTACTCAGCTTGTAGGTACTCTCAGCTTGTAGGTACTCTCAGCTTGTAGGCACTCTCAGCTTGTAGGTACTCTCAGCTTGTAGGTACTCTCAGCTTGTAGGCACTCAGTTTGTAGGGGCACTCAGTTTGTAGGTACTCTCAGCTTGTAGGCACTCTCAGCTTGTAGGTACTCTCAGCTTGTAGGCACTCTCAGCCTGTAGGTACTCTCAGCTTGTATGTACTCAGCTTGTAGGTACTCTCAGTTTGTAGGCACTCAGTTTGTAGGTACTCTCAGCTTGTAGGCACTCTCAGCCTGTAGGCACTCTCAGCTTGTAGGTCCTCTCAGCTTGTAGGTACTTGAAGGTACTCTCAGCTTGTAGGTACTCTCAGCTTGTAGGTACTCTCCGCTTGTAGGTACTCTCAGCTTGTAGGTACTCTCAGCTTGTAGGTACTCTCATCTTGTAGGTACTTGAAGGTACTCTCAGCTTGTAGGCACTCTCAGCTTGTAGGCACTCTCAGCTTGTAGGTACTCTCAGCTTGTAGGTACTCTCATCTTGTAGGCACTCAGTTTGTAGGTACTCTCTGCTTGTAGGTACTCTCAGCTTGTAGGCACTCTCAGCTTGTAGGTACTCATCTTGTAGGTACTTGTAGGTACTCTCAGCTTGTAGGCAGTCAGTTTGTGGGTACTCTCTGCTTGTAGATACTCTCCGCTTGTAGGCACTCTCAGCTTGTAGGCACTCTCAGCTTGTTGGTACTCTCAGCTTGTAGGTAATCTCAGCTTGTACGCACTCCCAGTTTGTATGTACTCTCAGCTTGTAGGTACTCTCAGCTTGTAGGCACTCTCAGCTTGTAGGCACTCTCAGCTTGTAGGTACTCTCAGCTTGTAGGTACTCTCAGCTTGTAGGCACTCAGTTTGTAGGTACTCTCTGCTTGTAGGTACTCTCAGCTTGTAGGCGCTCTCAGCTTGTAGGCACTCTCAGCTTGTAGGCACTCTGAGCTTGTAGGCACTCTAAACTTGTAGGTACTCTCAGCTTGTAGGTACTCTCATCTTGTAGGTACTTGAAGGTACTCTCAGCTTGTAGGTACTCTCAGCGTGTAGGTACTCTCAGCTTGTAGGTACTCTCAGCTTGTAGGTACTCTCAGCTTGTAGGCACTCAGTTTGTAGGGGCACTCAGTTTGTAGGTACTCTCAGCTTGTAGGTACTCTCAGCTTGTAGGCACTCTCAGCTTGTAGGCACTCTCAGCTTGTTGGTACTCTCAGCTTGTAGGTACTCAGCTTGTAGGTACTCTCAGCTTGTAGGTACTCTCAGCTTGTAGGCACTCTCAGCTTGTAGGTACTCTCAGCTTGTAGGTACTCTCAGCTTGTAGGCACTCTCAGCTTGTAGGCACTCTCAGCTTGTAGGTACTCTCAGCTTGTAGGTACTCTCAGCTTGTAGGCACTCAGTTTGTAGGTACTCTCTGCTTGTAGGTACTCTCAGCTTGTAGGCACTCTCAGCTTGTAGGTACTCATATTGTAGGTACTTGTAGGTACTCTCAGCTTGTAGGCACTCAGTTTGTAGGTACTCTCTGCTTGTAGGTACTCTCCGCTTGTAGGCACTCTCAGCTTGTAGGCACTCTCTGCTTGTAGGCACTCTCAGCTTGTAGGTACTCTCATCTTGTAGGTACTCTCAGCTTGTAGGCACTCTCAGCTTGTAGGTACTCTCAGCTTGTAGGTACTCTCAGCTTGTAGGTACTCTCAGCTTGTAGGCACTCAGCTTGTAGGCACTCTCAGCTTGTAGGTACTCTCAGCTTGTAGGTACTTGAAGGTACTCTCAGCTTGTAGGTACTCTCAGCTTGTAGGTACTCTCCGCTTGTAGGTACTCTCAGCTTGTAGGTACTCTCAGCTTGTAGGCACTCTCAGCTTGTAGGTACTCTCAGCTTGTAGGTACTCTCATCTTGTAGGTACTTGAAGGTACTCTCAGCTTGTAGGTACTCTCCGCTTGTAGGTACTCTCAGCTTGTAGGTACTCTCAGCTTGTAGGCACTCTCAGCTTGTAGGCACTCTCAGCTTGTAGGCACTCTCAGCTTGTAGGTACTCTCAGCTTGTAGGTACTCTCAGCTTGTAGGCACTCAGTTTGTAGGTACTCTCTGCTTGTAGGTACTCTCAGCTTGTAGGCACTCTCAGCTTGTAGGTACTCATCTTGTAGGTACTTGTAGGTACTCTCAGCTTGTAGGCACTCAGTTTGTAGGTACTCTCTGCTTGTAGGTACTCTCCGCTTGTAGGCACTCTCAGCTTGTAGGCACTCTCAGCTTGTTGGTACTCTCAGCTTGTAGGTAATCTCAGCTTGTAGGCACTCCCAGTTTGTATGTACTCTCAGCTTGTAGGTACTCTCAGCTTGTAGGCACTCTCAGCTTGTAGGCAATCTCAGCTTGTAGGTACTCTCAGCTTGTAGGTACTCTCAGCTTGTAGGCACTCAGTTTGTAGGTACTCTCTGCTTGTAGGTACTCTCAGCTTGTAGGCACTCTCAGTTTGTAGGCACTCTCAGCTTGTAGGCACTCTGAGCTTCTAGGCACTCTAAACTTGTAGGTACTCTCAGCTTGTAGGTACTCTCAGCTTGTAGGTACTCTCATCTTGTAGGTACTTGAAGGTACTCTCAGCTTGTAGGTACTCTCAGCGTGTAGGTACTCTCAGCTTGTAGGTACTCTCAGCTTGTAGGTACTCTCAGCTTGTAGGCACTCAGTTTGTAGGGGCACTCAGTTTGTAGGTACTCTCAGCTTGTAGGTACTCTCAGCTTGTAGGCACTCTCAGCTTGTAGGCACTCTCAGCTTGTTGGTACTCTCAGCTTGTAGGTACTCAGCTTGTAGGTACTCTCAGCTTGTAGGTACTCTCAGCTTGTAGGTACTCTCAGCTTGTAGGCACTCTCAGCTTGTAGGCACTCTCAGCTTGTAGGTACTCTCAGCTTGTAGGTACTCTCAGCTTGTAGGCACTCAGTTTGTAGGTACTCTCTGCTTGTAGGCACTCTCAGCTTGTAGGTACTCATCTTGTAGGTACTTGTAGATACTCTCAGCTTGTAGGCACTCAGTTTGTAGGTACTCTGCTTGTAGGTACTCTCCGCTTGTAGGCACTCTCAGCTTGTAGGCACTCTCAGCTTGTAGGTACTCTCATCTTGTAGGTACTCTCAGCTTGTAGGTACTCTCATCTTGTAGGTACTCTCAGCTTGTAGGTACTCAGCTTGTAGGCACTCTCAGCTTGTAGGTACTCTCAGCTTGTAGGTACTCTCAGCTTGTAGGTACTCTCAGCTTGTAGGCACTCAGTTTGTGGGGGCACTCAGTTTGTAGGTACTCTCAGCTTGTAGGCACTCTCAGCTTGTAGGTACTCTCAGCTTGTAGGCACTCTCAGCCTGTAGGTACTCTCAGCTTGTATGTACTCAGCTTCTAGGTACTCTCAGTTTGTAGGCACTCAGTTTGTAGGTACTCTAAGCTTGTAGGCACTCTCAGCCTGTAGGCACTCTCAGCTTGTAGGTACTCTCAGCTTGTAGGTACTCTCTGCTTGTAGGCACTCTCAGCTTGTAGGTACTCTCAGCTTGTAGGTACTCTCAGCTTGTAGGTACTCAGCTTGTAGGCACTCTCAGCTTGTAGGTACTCTCAGCTTGTAGGTACTCTCAGCTTGTAGGTACTCTCAGCTTGTAGGTACTCTCAGCTTGTTGGTACTCTCAGCTTGTAGGTACTCAGCTTGTAGGTACTCTCAGCTTGTAGGCACTCTCAGCTTGTAGGCACTCTCAGCTTGTTGGTACTCTCAGCTTGTAGGTACTCAGCTTGTAGGTACTCTCAGCTTGTAGGTACTCTCAGCTTGTAGGCACTCTCAGCTTGTAGGTACTCTCAGCTTGTAGGTACTCTCAGCTTGTAGGTACTCAGCTTGTAGGCACTCTCAGCTTGTAGGTACTCTCAGCTTGTAGGTACTCTCAGCTTGTAGGCACTCAGTTTGTAGGTACTCTCTGCTTGTAGGTACTCTCAGCTTGTAGGTACTCAGCTTGTAGGTACTCTCAGCTTGTAGGCACTCAGTTTGTAGGTACTCTCTGCTTGTAGGTACTCTCAGCTTGTAGGCACTCTCAGCTTGTAGGTACTCATCTTGTAGGTACTTGTAGGTACTCTCAGCTTGTAGGCACTCAGTTTGTAGGTACTCTCTGCTTGTAGGTACTCTCCGCTTGTAGGCACTCTCAGCTTGTAGGCACTCTCAGCTTGTTGGTACTCTCAGCTTGTAGGTAATCTCAGCTTGTAGGCACTCCCAGTTTGTATGTACTCTCAGCTTGTAGGTACTCTCAGCTTGTAGGCACTCTCAGCTTGTAGGTACTCTCAGCTTGTAGGTACTCTCAGCTTGTAGGCACTCAGTTTGTAGGTACTCTCTGCTTGTAGGTACTCTCAGCTTGTAGGCGCTCTCAGTTTGTAGGCACTCTCAGCTTGTAGGCACTCTTAGCTTGTAGGCACTCTAAACTTGTAGGTACTCTCAGCTTGTAGGTACTCTCAGCTTGTAGGTACTCTCATCTTGTAGGTACTTGAAGGTACTCTCAGCTTGTAGGTACTCTCAGCGTGTAGGTACTCTCAGCTTGTAGGTACTCTCAGCTTGTAGGTACTCTCAGCTTGTAGGCACTCAGTTTGTAGGGGCACTCAGTTTGTAGGTACTCTCAGCTTGTAGGTACTCTCAGCTTGTAGGCACTCTCAGCTTGTAGGCACTCTCAGCTTGTTGGTACTCTCAGCTTGTAGGTACTCAGCTTGTAGGTACTCTCAGCTTGTAGGTACTCTCAGCTTGTAGGTACTCTCAGCTTGTAGGTACTCTCAGCTTGTAGGCACTCTCAGCTTGTAGGCACTCTCAGCTTGTAGGTACTCTCAGCTTGTAGGTACTCTCAGCTTGTAGGCACTCAGTTTGTAGGTACTCTCTGCTTGTAGGTACTCTCAGCTTGTAGGCACTCTCAGCTTGTAGGTACTCATCTTGTAGGTACTTGTAGATACTCTCAGCTTGTAGGCACTCAGTTTGTAGGTACTCTCTGCTTGTAGGTACTCTCCGCTTGTAGGCACTCTCAGCTTGTAGGCACTCTCAGCTTGTAGGTACTCTCATCTTGTAGGTACTCTCAGCTTGTAGGTACTCTCATCTTGTAGGTACTCTCAGCTTGTAGGTACTCAGCTTGTAGGCACTCTCAGCTTGTAGGTACTCTCAGCTTGTAGGTACTCTCAGCTTGTAGGTACTCTCAGCTTGTAGGCACTCAGTTTGTGGGGGCACTCAGTTTGTAGGTACTCTCAGCTTGTAGGCACTCTCAGCTTGTAGGTACTCTCAGCTTGTAGGCACTCTCAGCCTGTAGGTACTCTCAGCTTGTATGTACTCAGCTTCTAGGTACTCTCAGCTTGTAGGTACTCTCAGCTTGTTGGTACTCTCAGCTTGTAGGTACTCTCAGCTTGTAGGCACTCTCAGCTTGTAGGCACTCTCAGCTTGTTGGTACTCTCAGCTTGTAGGTACTCAGCTTGTAGGTACTCTCAGCTTGTAGGTACTCTCAGCTTGTAGGCACTCTCAGCTTGTAGGTACTCTCAGCTTGTAGGTACTCTCAGCTTGTAGGTACTCAGCTTGTAGGCACTCTCAGCTTGTAGGTACTCTCAGCTTGTAGGTACTCTCAGCTTGTAGGCACTCAGTTTGTAGGTACTCTCTGCTTGTAGGTACTCTCAGCTTGTAGGTACTCAGCTTGTAGGCACTCTCAGCTTGTAGGTACTCTCAGCTTGTAGGTACTTTCAGCTTGTAGGCACTCAGTTTGTAGGTACTCTCTGCTTGTAGGTACTCTCAGCTTGTAGGCACTCTCAGCTTGTAGGTACTTGAAGGTACTCTCAGCTTGTAGGTACTCTCAGCTTGTAGGTACTCTAAGCTTGTAGGCATTCCCAGTTTGTAGGTACTCAGCTTGTAGGTACTCTCAGCTTGTAGGTACTCAGTTTGTAGGCACTCTCAGCTTGTAGGTACTCTCAGCTTGTAGGTACTCTCAGCTTGTAGGTACTCTCAGCTTGTAGGCACTCAGTTTGTAGGGGCACTCAGTTTGTAGGTACTCTCAGCTTGTAGGCACTCTCAGCTTGTAGGTACTCTCAGCTTGTAGGTACTCTCAGCTTGTAGGCACTCAGTTTGTAGGTACTCTCTGCTTGTAGGTACTCTCAGCTTGTAGGTACTCAGCTTGTAGGCACTCTCAGCTTGTAGGTACTCTCAGCTTGTAGGTACTTTCAGCTTGTAGGCACTCAGTTTGTAGGTACTCTCTGCTTGTAGGTACTCTCAGCTTGTAGGCACTCTCAGCTTGTAGGTACTTGAAGGTACTCTCAGCTTGTAGGTACTCTCAGCTTGTAGGTACTCTAAGCTTGTAGGCATTCCCAGTTTGTAGGTACTCAGCTTGTAGGTACTCTCAGCTTGTAGGTACTCAGTTTGTAGGCACTCTCAGCTTGTAGGTACTCTCAGCTTGTAGGTACTCTCAGCTTGTAGGTACTCTCAGCTTGTAGGCACTCAGTTTGTAGGGGCACTCAGTTTGTAGGTACTCTCAGCTTGTAGGTACTCTCAGCTTGTAGGTACTCTCAGCTTGTAGGCACTCAGTTTGTGGGGGCACTCAGTTTGTAGGTACTCTCAGCTTGTAGGCACTCTCAGCTTGTAGGTACTCTCAGCTTGTAGGCACTCTCAGCCTGTAGGTACTCTCAGCTTGTATGTACTCAGCTTCTAGGTACTCTCAGATTGTAGGCACTCAGTTTGTAGGTACTCTAAGCTTGTAGGCACTCTCAGCCTGTAGGCACTCTCAGCTTGTAGGTACTCTCAGCTTGTAGGTACTCTCTGCTTGTAGGCACTCTCAGCTTGTAGGTACTCTCAGCTTGTAGGTACTCTCAGCTTGTAGGTACTCAGCTTGTAGGCACTCTCAGCTTGTAGGTACTCTCAGCTTGTAGGTACTCTCAGCTTGTAGGTACTCTCAGCTTGTAGGTACTCTCAGCTTGTTGGTACTCTCAGCTTGTAGGTACTCTCAGCTTGTAGGCACTCTCAGCTTGTAGGCACTCTCAGCTTGTTGGTACTCTCAGCTTGTAGGTACTCAGCTTGTAGGTACTCTCAGCTTGTAGGTACTCTCAGCTTGTAGGCACTCTCAGCTTGTAGGTACTCTCAGCTTGTAGGTACTCTCAGCTTGTAGGTACTCAGCTTGTAGGCACTCTCAGCTTGTAGGTACTCTCAGCTTGTAGGTACTCTCAGCTTGTAGGCACTCAGTTTGTAGGTACTCTCTGCTTGTAGGTACTCTCAGCTTGTAGGTACTCAGCTTGTAGGCACTCTCAGCTTGTAGGTACTCTCAGCTTGTAGGTACTTTCAGCTTGTAGGCACTCAGTTTGTAGGTACTCTCTGTTTGTAGGTACTCTCAGCTTGTAGGCACTCTCAGCTTGTAGGTACTTGAAGGTACTCTCAGCTTGTAGGTACTCTCAGCTTGTAGGTACTCTAAGCTTGTAGGCATTCCCAGTTTGTAGGTACTCAGCTTGTAGGTACTCTCAGCTTGTAGGTACTCAGTTTGTAGGCACTCTCAGCTTGTAGGTACTCTCAGCTTGTAGGTACTCTCAGCTTGTAGGTACTCTCAGCTTGTAGGCACTCAGTTTGTAGGGGCACTCAGTTTGTAGGTACTCTCAGCTTGTAGGCACTCTCAGCTTGTAGGTACTCTCAGCTTGTAGGTACTCTCAGCTTGTAGGCACTCAGTTTGTAGGTACTCTCTGCTTGTAGGTACTCTCAGCTTGTAGGTACTCAGCTTGTAGGCACTCTCAGCTTGTAGGTACTCTCAGCTTGTAGGTACTTTCAGCTTGTAGGCACTCAGTTTGTAGGTACTCTCTGCTTGTAGGTACTCTCAGCTTGTAGGCACTCTCAGCTTGTAGGTACTTGAAGGTACTCTCAGCTTGTAGGTACTCTCAGCTTGTAGGTACTCTAAGCTTGTAGGCATTCCCAGTTTGTAGGTACTCAGCTTGTAGGTACTCTCAGCTTGTAGGTACTCAGTTTGTAGGCACTCTCAGCTTGTAGGTACTCTCAGCTTGTAGGTACTCTCAGCTTGTAGGTACTCTCAGCTTGTAGGCACTCAGTTTGTAGGGGCACTCAGTTTGTAGGTACTCTCAGCTTGTAGGCACTCTCAGCTTGTAGGTACTCTCAGCTTGTAGGCACTCTCAGCCTGTAGGTACTCTCAGCTTGTATGTACTCAGCTTGTAGGTACTCTCAGTTTGTAGGCACTCAGTTTGTAGGTACTCTCAGCTTGTAGGCACTCTCAGCCTGTAGGCACTCTCAGCTTGTAGGTACTCTCAGCTTGTAGGTACTCTCAGCTTGTAGGTACTCTCCGCTTGTAGGTACTCTCAGCTTGTAGGTACTCTCAGCTTGTAGGTACTCTCAGCTTGTAGGTACTCTCAGCTTGTAGGTACTTGAAGGTACTCTCAGCTTGTAGGCACTCTCAGCTTGTAGGTACTCATCTTGTAGGTACTTGTAGGTACTCTCAGCTTGTAGGCACTCAGTTTGTGGGTACTCTCTGCTTGTAGATACTCTCCGCTTGTAGGCACTCTCAGCTTGTTGGTACTCTCAGCTTGTAGGCACTCAGTTTGTAGGTACTCTCAGCTTGTAGGTACTCTCCGCTTGTAGGTACTCTCAGCTTGTAGGTACTCTCATCTTGTAGGTACTTGAAGGTACTCTCAGCTTGTAGGTACTCTCCGCTTGTAGGTACTGTCAGCTTGTAGGTACTCTCAGCTTGTAGGCACTCTCAGCTTGTAGGTACTCTCAGCTTGTAGGTACTCTCAGCTTGTAGGCACTCAGTTTGTAGGTACTCTCTGCTTGTAGGTACTCTCAGCTTGTAGAAACTCTCAGCTTGTAGGTACTCATTTTGTAGGTACTTGTAGGTACTCTCAGCTTGTAGGCACTCAGTTTGTGGGTACTCTCTGCTTGTAGATACTCTCCGCTTGTAGGCACTCTCAGCTTGTTGGTACTCTCAGCTTGTAGGTAATCTCAGCTTGTAGGCACTCCCAGTTTGTATGTACTCTCAGCTTGTAGGTACTCTCAGCTTGTAGGCACTCTCAGCTTGTAGGCACTCTCAGCTTGTAGGCACTCTCAGCTTGTAGGCGCTCTCAGCTTGTAGGCACTCAGTTTGTAGGTACTCTCTGCTTGTAGGTACTCTCAGCTTGTAGGCGCTCTCAGCTTGTAGGCGCTCTCAGCTTGTAGGCACTCTCAGCTTGTTGGTACTCTCAGCTTGTTGGTACTCTCAGCTTGTAGGCACTCTGAGCTTGTAGGTACTCTCACCTTGTAGGTACTTGAAGGTACTCTCAGCTTGTAGGTACTCTCAGCTTGTAGGCACTCTCAGCTTGTAGGTACTCTCAGCTTGTAGGTACTCTCAGCTTGTAGGTACTCAGCTTGTAGGCACTCTCAGCTTGTAGGTACTCTCAGCTTGTAGGTACTCTCAGCTTGTAGGTACTCTCAGCTTGTAGGTACTCTCAGCTTGTAGGCACTCAGTTTGTAGGGGCACTCAGTTTGTAGGTACTCTCAGCTTGTAGGCAGTCTCAGCTTGTAGGCACTCTCAGCTTGTTGGTACTCTCAGCTTGTAGGTACTCAGCTTGTAGGTACTCTCAGCTTGTAGGCACTCTCAGCTTGTAGGTACTCTCAGCTTGTAGGTACTCTCAGCTTGTAGGTACTCTCAGCTTGTAGGTACTCTCAGCTTGTAGGCACTCAGTTTGTAGGTACTCTCTGCTTGTAGGTACTCTCAGCTTGTAGGCACTCTCAGCTTGTAGGTACTCATCTTGTAGGTACTTGTAGGTACTCTCAGCTTGTAGGCACTCAGTTTGTGGGTACTCTCTGCTTGTAGATACTCTCCGCTTGTAGGCACTCTCAGCTTGTTGGTACTCTCAGCTTGTAGGTACTCAGCTTGTAGGTACTCTCAGCTTGTAGGCACTCTCAGCTTGTAGGTACTCTCTGCTTGTAGATACTCTCCGCTTGTAGGCACTCTCAGCTTGTTGGTACTCTCAGCTTCTAGGCACTCAGTTTGTAGGTACTCTCAGCTTGTAGGCACTCAGTTTGTGGGTACTCTCTGCTTGTAGATACTCTCCGCTTGTAGGCACTCTCAGCTTGTTGGTACTCTCAGCTTGTAGGCACTCTCAGCTTGTAGGTACTCTCAGCTTGTAGGTACTCTCAGCTTGTAGGTACTCTCAGCTTGTAGGCACTCAGTTTGTAGGGGCACTCAGTTTGTAGGTACTCTCAGCTTGTAGGTACTCTCAGCTTGTAGGTACTCTCAGCTTGTAGGCACTCAGTTTGTGGGGGCACTCAGTTTGTAGGTACTCTCAGCTTGTAGGCACTCTCAGCTTGTAGGTACTCTCAGCTTGTAGGCACTCTCAGCCTGTAGGTACTCTCAGCTTGTATGTACTCAGCTTCTAGGTACTCTCAGATTGTAGGCACTCAGTTTGTAGGTACTCTAAGCTTGTAGGCACTCTCAGCCTGTAGGCACTCTCAGCTTGTAGGTACTCTCAGCTTGTAGGTACTCTCTGCTTGTAGGCACTCTCAGCTTGTAGGTACTCTCAGCTTGTAGGTACTCTCAGCTTGTAGGTACTCAGCTTGTAGGCACTCTCAGCTTGTAGGTACTCTCAGCTTGTAGGTACTCTCAGCTTGTAGGTACTCTCAGCTTGTAGGTACTCTCAGCTTGTTGGTACTCTCAGCTTGTAGGTACTCTCAGCTTGTAGGCACTCTCAGCTTGTAGGCACTCTCAGCTTGTTGGTACTCTCAGCTTGTAGGTACTCAGCTTGTAGGTACTCTCAGCTTGTAGGTACTCTCAGCTTGTAGGCACTCTCAGCTTGTAGGTACTCTCAGCTTGTAGGTACTCTCAGCTTGTAGGTACTCAGCTTGTAGGCACTCTCAGCTTGTAGGTACTCTCAGCTTGTAGGTACTCTCAGCTTGTAGGCACTCAGTTTGTAGGTACTCTCTGCTTGTAGGTACTCTCAGCTTGTAGGTACTCAGCTTGTAGGCACTCTCAGCTTGTAGGTACTCTCAGCTTGTAGGTACTTTCAGCTTGTAGGCACTCAGTTTGTAGGTACTCTCTGTTTGTAGGTACTCTCAGCTTGTAGGCACTCTCAGCTTGTAGGTACTTGAAGGTACTCTCAGCTTGTAGGTACTCTCAGCTTGTAGGTACTCTAAGCTTGTAGGCATTCCCAGTTTGTAGGTACTCAGCTTGTAGGTACTCTCAGCTTGTAGGTACTCAGTTTGTAGGCACTCTCAGCTTGTAGGTACTCTCAGCTTGTAGGTACTCTCAGCTTGTAGGTACTCTCAGCTTGTAGGCACTCAGTTTGTAGGGGCACTCAGTTTGTAGGTACTCTCAGCTTGTAGGCACTCTCAGCTTGTAGGTACTCTCAGCTTGTAGGTACTCTCAGCTTGTAGGCACTCAGTTTGTAGGTACTCTCTGCTTGTAGGTACTCTCAGCTTGTAGGTACTCAGCTTGTAGGCACTCTCAGCTTGTAGGTACTCTCAGCTTGTAGGTACTTTCAGCTTGTAGGCACTCAGTTTGTAGGTACTCTCTGCTTGTAGGTACTCTCAGCTTGTAGGCACTCTCAGCTTGTAGGTACTTGAAGGTACTCTCAGCTTGTAGGTACTCTCAGCTTGTAGGTACTCTAAGCTTGTAGGCATTCCCAGTTTGTAGGTACTCAGCTTGTAGGTACTCTCAGCTTGTAGGTACTCAGTTTGTAGGCACTCTCAGCTTGTAGGTACTCTCAGCTTGTAGGTACTCTCAGCTTGTAGGTACTCTCAGCTTGTAGGCACTCAGTTTGTAGGGGCACTCAGTTTGTAGGTACTCTCAGCTTGTAGGCACTCTCAGCTTGTAGGTACTCTCAGCTTGTAGGCACTCTCAGCCTGTAGGTACTCTCAGCTTGTATGTACTCAGCTTGTAGGTACTCTCAGTTTGTAGGCACTCAGTTTGTAGGTACTCTCAGCTTGTAGGCACTCTCAGCCTGTAGGCACTCTCAGCTTGTAGGTACTCTCAGCTTGTAGGTACTCTCAGCTTGTAGGTACTCTCCGCTTGTAGGTACTCTCAGCTTGTAGGTACTCTCAGCTTGTAGGTACTCTCAGCTTGTAGGTACTCTCAGCTTGTAGGTACTTGAAGGTACTCTCAGCTTGTAGGCACTCTCAGCTTGTAGGTACTCATCTTGTAGGTACTTGTAGGTACTCTCAGCTTGTAGGCACTCAGTTTGTGGGTACTCTCTGCTTGTAGATACTCTCCGCTTGTAGGCACTCTCAGCTTGTTGGTACTCTCAGCTTGTAGGCACTCAGTTTGTAGGTACTCTCAGCTTGTAGGTACTCTCCGCTTGTAGGTACTCTCAGCTTGTAGGTACTCTCATCTTGTAGGTACTTGAAGGTACTCTCAGCTTGTAGGTACTCTCCGCTTGTAGGTACTGTCAGCTTGTAGGTACTCTCAGCTTGTAGGCACTCTCAGCTTGTAGGTACTCTCAGCTTGTAGGTACTCTCAGCTTGTAGGCACTCAGTTTGTAGGTACTCTCTGCTTGTAGGTACTCTCAGCTTGTAGAAACTCTCAGCTTGTAGGTACTCATTTTGTAGGTACTTGTAGGTACTCTCAGCTTGTAGGCACTCAGTTTGTGGGTACTCTCTGCTTGTAGATACTCTCCGCTTGTAGGCACTCCCAGTTTGTATGTACTCTCAGCTTGTAGGTACTCTCAGCTTGTAGGCACTCTCAGCTTGTAGGCACTCTCAGCTTGTAGGCACTCTCAGCTTGTAGGCGCTCTCAGCTTGTAGGCACTCAGTTTGTAGGTACTCTCTGCTTGTAGGTACTCTCAGCTTGTAGGCGCTCTCAGCTTGTAGGCGCTCTCAGCTTGTAGGCACTCTCAGCTTGTTGGTACTCTCAGCTTGTTGGTACTCTCAGCTTGTAGGCACTCTGAGCTTGTAGGTACTCTCACCTTGTAGGTACTTGAAGGTACTCTCAGCTTGTAGGTACTCTCAGCTTGTAGGCACTCTCAGCTTGTAGGTACTCTCAGCTTGTAGGTACTCTCAGCTTGTAGGTACTCAGCTTGTAGGCACTCTCAGCTTGTAGGTACTCTCAGCTTGTAGGTACTCTCAGCTTGTAGGTACTCTCAGCTTGTAGGTACTCTCAGCTTGTAGGCACTCAGTTTGTAGGGGCACTCAGTTTGTAGGTACTCTCAGCTTGTAGGCAGTCTCAGCTTGTAGGCACTCTCAGCTTGTTGGTACTCTCAGCTTGTAGGTACTCAGCTTGTAGGTACTCTCAGCTTGTAGGCACTCTCAGCTTGTAGGTACTCTCAGCTTGTAGGTACTCTCAGCTTGTAGGTACTCTCAGCTTGTAGGTACTCTCAGCTTGTAGGCACTCAGTTTGTAGGTACTCTCTGCTTGTAGGTACTCTCAGCTTGTAGGCACTCTCAGCTTGTAGGTACTCATCTTGTAGGTACTTGTAGGTACTCTCAGCTTGTAGGCACTCAGTTTGTGGGTACTCTCTGCTTGTAGATACTCTCCGCTTGTAGGCACTCTCAGCTTGTTGGTACTCTCAGCTTGTAGGTACTCAGCTTGTAGGTACTCTCAGCTTGTAGGCACTCTCAGCTTGTAGGTACTCTCTGCTTGTAGATACTCTCCGCTTGTAGGCACTCTCAGCTTGTTGGTACTCTCAGCTTGTAGGCACTCAGTTTGTAGGTACTCTCAGCTTGTAGGTACTCTCCGCTTGTAGGTACTCTCAGCTTGTAGGTACTCTCATCTTGTAGGTACTTGAAGGTACTCTCAGCTTGTAGGTACTCTCCGCTTGTAGGTACTGTCAGCTTGTAGGTACTCTCAGCTTGTAGGCACTCTCAGCTTGTAGGTACTCTCAGCTTGTAGGTACTCTCAGCTTGTAGGCACTCAGTTTGTAGGTACTCTCTGCTTGTAGGTACTCTCAGCTTGTAGAAACTCTCAGCTTGTAGGTACTCATTTTGTAGGTACTTGTAGGTACTCTCAGCTTGTAGGCACTCAGTTTGTGGGTACTCTCTGCTTGTAGATACTCTCCGCTTGTAGGCACTCTCAGCTTGTTGGTACTCTCAGCTTGTAGGTAATCTCAGCTTGTAGGCACTCCCAGTTTGTATGTACTCTCAGCTTGTAGGTACTCTCAGCTTGTAGGCACTCTCAGCTTGTAGGCACTCTCAGCTTGTAGGCACTCTCAGCTTGTAGGCGCTCTCAGCTTGTAGGCACTCAGTTTGTAGGTACTCTCTGCTTGTAGGTACTCTCAGCTTGTAGGCGCTCTCAGCTTGTAGGCGCTCTCAGCTTGTAGGCACTCTCAGCTTGTTGGTACTCTCAGCTTGTTGGTACTCTCAGCTTGTAGGCACTCTGAGCTTGTAGGTACTCTCACCTTGTAGGTACTTGAAGGTACTCTCAGCTTGTAGGTACTCTCAGCTTGTAGGCACTCTCAGCTTGTAGGTACTCTCAGCTTGTAGGTACTCTCAGCTTGTAGGTACTCAGCTTGTAGGCACTCTCAGCTTGTAGGTACTCTCAGCTTGTAGGTACTCTCAGCTTGTAGGTACTCTCAGCTTGTAGGTACTCTCAGCTTGTAGGCACTCAGTTTGTAGGGGCACTCAGTTTGTAGGTACTCTCAGCTTGTAGGCAGTCTCAGCTTGTAGGCACTCTCAGCTTGTTGGTACTCTCAGCTTGTAGGTACTCAGCTTGTAGGTACTCTCAGCTTGTAGGCACTCTCAGCTTGTAGGTACTCTCAGCTTGTAGGTACTCTCAGCTTGTAGGTACTCTCAGCTTGTAGGTACTCTCAGCTTGTAGGCACTCAGTTTGTAGGTACTCTCTGCTTGTAGGTACTCTCAGCTTGTAGGCACTCTCAGCTTGTAGGTACTCATCTTGTAGGTACTTGTAGGTACTCTCAGCTTGTAGGCACTCAGTTTGTGGGTACTCTCTGCTTGTAGATACTCTCCGCTTGTAGGCACTCTCAGCTTGTTGGTACTCTCAGCTTGTAGGTACTCAGCTTGTAGGTACTCTCAGCTTGTAGGCACTCTCAGCTTGTAGGTACTCTCTGCTTGTAGATACTCTCCGCTTGTAGGCACTCTCAGCTTGTTGGTACTCTCAGCTTGTAGGCACTCAGTTTGTAGGTACTCTCAGCTTGTAGGTACTCTCCGCTTGTAGGTACTCTCAGCTTGTAGGTACTCTCATCTTGTAGGTACTTGAAGGTACTCTCAGCTTGTAGGTACTCTCCGCTTGTAGGTACTGTCAGCTTGTAGGTACTCTCAGCTTGTAGGCACTCTCAGCTTGTAGGTACTCTCAGCTTGTAGGTACTCTCAGCTTGTAGGCACTCAGTTTGTAGGTACTCTCTGCTTGTAGGTACTCTCAGCTTGTAGGCACTCTCAGCTTGTAGGTACTCATTTTGTAGGTACTTGTAGGTACTCTCAGCTTGTAGGCACTCAGTTTGTGGGTACTCTCTGCTTGTAGATACTCTCCGCTTGTAGGCACTCTCAGCTTGTTGGTACTCTCAGCTTGTAGGTAATCTCAGCTTGTAGGCACTCCCAGTTTGTATGTACTCTCAGCTTGTAGGTACTCTCAGCTTGTAGGCACTCTCAGCTTGTAGGCACTCTCAGCTTGTAGGCACTCTCAGCTTGTAGGCGCTCTCAGCTTGTAGGCACTCAGTTTGTAGGTACTCTCTGCTTGTAGGTACTCTCAGCTTGTAGGCGCTCTCAGCTTGTAGGCGCTCTCAGCTTGTAGGCACTCTCAGCTTGTTGGTACTCTCAGCTTGTTGGTACTCTCAGCTTGTAGGCACTCTGAGCTTGTAGGTACTCTCACCTTGTAGGTACTTGAAGGTACTCTCAGCTTGTAGGTACTCTCAGCTTGTAGGCACTCTCAGCTTGTAGGTACTCTCAGCTTGTAGGTACTCTCAGCTTGTAGGTACTCAGCTTGTAGGCACTCTCAGCTTGTAGGTACTCTCAGCTTGTAGGTACTCTCAGCTTGTAGGTACTCTCAGCTTGTAGGTACTCTCAGCTTGTAGGCACTCAGTTTGTAGGGGCACTCAGTTTGTAGGTACTCTCAGCTTGTAGGCAGTCTCAGCTTGTAGGCACTCTCAGCTTGTTGGTACTCTCAGCTTGTAGGTACTCAGCTTGTAGGTACTCTCAGCTTGTAGGCACTCTCAGCTTGTAGGTACTCTCAGCTTGTAGGTACTCTCAGCTTGTAGGTACTCTCAGCTTGTAGGTACTCTCAGCTTGTAGGCACTCAGTTTGTAGGTACTCTCTGCTTGTAGGTACTCTCAGCTTGTAGGCACTCTCAGCTTGTAGGTACTCTCAGCTTGTAGGCACTCAGTTTGTAGGTACTCTCTGCTTGTAGGTACTCTCAGCTTGTAGGCACTCTCAGCTTGTAGGTACTCATCTTGTAGGTACTTGTAGATACTCTCAGCTTGTAGGCACTCAGTTTGTAGGTACTCTCTGCTTGTAGGTACTCTCCGCTTGTAGGCACTCTCAGCTTGTAGGCACTCTCAGCTTGTAGGCACTCTCAGCTTGTAGGTACTCTCATCTTGTAGGTACTCTCAGCTTGTAGGTACTCAGCTTGTAGGCACTCTCAGCTTGTAGGTACTCTCAGCTTGTAGGTACTCTCAGCTTGTAGGTACTCAGCTTGTAGGTACTCTCAGCTTGTAGGCACTCTCAGCTTGTAGGCACTCTCAGCTTGTTGGTACTCTCAGCTTGTAGGTACTCAGCTTGTAGGTACTCTCAGCTTGTAGGTACTCTCAGCTTGTAGGTACTCTCAGCTTGTAGGCACTCTCAGCTTGTAGGTACTCTCATCTTGTAGGTACTCTCAGCTTGTAGGTACTCAGCTTGTAGGCACTCTCAGCTTGTAGGTACTCTCAGCTTGTAGGTACTCTCAGCTTGTAGGTACTCTCAGCTTGTAGGCACTCAGTTTGTAGGGGCACTCAGTTTGTAGGTACTCTCAGCTTGTAGGCACTCTCAGCTTGTAGGTACTCTCAGCTTGTAGGCACTCTCAGCCTGTAGGTACTCTCAGCTTGTATGTACTCAGCTTGTAGGTACTCTCAGTTTGTAGGCACTCAGTTTGTAGGTACTCTCAGCTTGTAGGCACTCTCAGCCTGTAGGCACTCTCAGCTTGTAGGTACTCTCAACTTGTAGGTACTCTCTGCTTGTAGGCACTCTCAGCTTGTAGGTACTCTCAGCTTGTAGGTACTCAGCTTGTAGGCACTCTCAGCTTGTAGGTACTCTCAGCTTGTAGGTACTCTCAGCTTGTAGGTACTCTCAGCTTGTAGGTACTCTCAGCTTGTTGGTACTCTCAGCTTGTAGGTACTCAGCTTGTAGGTACTCTCAGCTTGTAGGCACTCTCAGCTTGTAGGCACTCTCAGCTTGTTGGTACTCTCAGCTTGTAGGTACTCAGCTTGTAGGTACTCTCAGCTTGTAGGTACTCTCAGCTTGCAAGGCAGTCTCAGCTTGTAGGTACTCTCAGCTTGTAGGTACTCTCAGCTTGTAGGTACTCAGCTTGTAGGCACTCTCAGCTTGTAGGTACTCTCAGCTTGTAGGTACTCTCAGCTTGTAGGCACTCAGTTTGTAGGTACTCTCTGCTTGTAGGTAGTCTCAGCTTGTAGGCACTCTCAGCTTGTAGGTACTTGAAGGTACTCTCAGCTTGTAGGTACTCTCAGCTTGTAGGTACTCAGCTTGTAGGCACTCTCAGCTTGTAGGTACTCTCAGCTTGTAGGTACTCTCAGCTTGTAGGCACTCAGTTTGTAGGGGCACTCAGTTTGTAGGTACTCTCAGCTTGTAGGCACTCTCAGCTTGTAGGTACTCTCAGCTTGTAGGCACTCTCAGCCTGTAGGTACTCTCAGCTTGTATGTACTCAGCTTGTAGGTGCTCTCAGTTTGTAGGCACTCAGTTTGTAGGTACTCTCAGCTTGTAGGCACTCTCAGCCTGTAGGCACTCTCAGCTTGTAGGTACTCTCAGCTTGTAGGTACTTGAAGGTACTCTCAGCTTGTAGGTACTCTCAGCTTGTAGGTACTCTCAGCTTGTAGGTACTCTCAGCTTGTAGGTACTCTCAGCTTGTAGGCACTCAGTTTGTAGGGACACTCAGTTTGTAGGTACTCTCAGCTTGTAGGCACTCTCAGCTTTAGGCACTCTCAGCTTGTTGGTACTCTCAGCTTGTAGGTACTCAGCTTGTAGGTACTCTCAGCTTGTAGGTACTCTCAGCTTGTAGGCACTCTCAGCTTGTTGGTACTCTCAGCTTGTAGGTACTCAGCTTGTAGGTACTCTCAGCTTGTAGGTACTCTCAGCTTGTAGGCACTCTCAGCTTGTAGGTACTCTCAGCTTGTAGGTACTCTCTGCTTGTAGGTACTCTCAGCTTGTAGGCGCTCTCACTTTGTAGGCACTCTCAGCTTGTAGGCACTCTGAGCTTGTAGGCACTCTAAACTTGTAGGTACTCTCAGCTTGTAGGTACTCTCAGCTTGTAGGTACTCTCATCTTGTAGGTACTTGAAGGTACTCTCAGCTTGTAGGTACTCTCAGCGTGTAGGTACTCTCAGCTTGTAGGTACTCTCAGCTTGTAGGTACTCTCAGCTTGTAGGCACTCAGTTTGTAGGGGCACTCAGTTTGTAGGTACTCTCAGCTTGTAGGTACTCTCAGCTTGTAGGCACTCTCAGCTTGTAGGCACTCTCAGCTTGTTGGTACTCTCAGCTTGTAGGTACTCAGCTTGTAGGTACTCTCAGCTTGTAGGTACTCTCAGCTTGTAGGTACTCTCAGCTTGTAGGCACTCTCAGCTTGTAGGCACTCTCAGCGTGTAGGTACTCTCAGCTTGTAGGTACTCTCAGCTTGTAGGCACTCAGTTTGTAGGTACTCTCTGCTTGTAGGTACTCTCAGCTTGTAGGCACTCTCAGCTTGTAGGTACTCATCTTGTAGGTACTTGTAGATACTCTCAGCTTGTAGGCACTCATTTTGTAGGTACTCTCTGCTTGTAGGTACTCTCCGCTTGTAGGCACTCTCAGCTTGTAGGCACTCTCAGCTTGTAGGCACTCTCAGCTTGTAGGTACTCTCATCTTGTAGGTACTCTCAGCTTGTAGGTACTCAGCTTGTAGGCACTCTCAGCTTGTAGGTACTCTCAGCTTGTAGGTACTCTCAGCTTGTAGGTACTCTCAGCTTGTAGGCACTCAGTTTGTAGGGGCACTCAGTTTGTAGGTACTCTCAGCTTGTAGGCACTCTCAGCTTGTAGGTACTCTCAGCTTGTAGGCACTCTCAGCCTGTAGGTACTCTCAGCTTGTATGTACTCAGCTTGTAGGTACTCTCAGTTTGTAGGCACTCAGTTTGTAGGTACTCTCAGCTTGTAGGCACTCTCAGCCTGTAGGCACTCTCAGCTTGTAGGTACTCTCAACTTGTAGGTACTCTCTGCTTGTAGGTACTCAGCTTGTAGGCACTCTCAGCTTGTAGGTACTCTCAGCTTGTAGGTACTCTCAGCTTGTAGGTACTCTCAGCTTGTAGGTACTCTCAGCTTGTTGGTACTCTCAGCTTGTAGATATTCAGCTTGTAGGTACTCTCAGCTTGTAGGCACTCTCAGCTTGTAGGCACTCTCAGCTTGTTGGTACTCTCAGCTTGTAGGTACTCAGCTTGTAGGTACTCTCAGCTTGTAGGTACTCTCAGCTTGTAGGTACTCTCAGCTTGTAGGCACTCTCAACTTGTAGGTACTCTCTGCTTGTAGGCACTCTCAGCTTGTAGGTACTCTCAGCTTGTAGGTACTCTCAGCTTGTAGGTACTCAGCTTGTAGGCACTCTCAGCTTGTAGGTACTCTCAGCTTGTAGGTACTCTCAGCTTGTAGGTACTCTCAGCTTGTAGGTACTCTCAGCTTGTTGGTACTCTCAGCTTGTAGTTATTCAGCTTGTAGGTACTCTCAGCTTGTAGGCACTCTCAGCTTGTAGGCACTCTCAGCTTGTTGGTACTCTCATCTTGTAGGTACTCAGCTTGTAGGTACTCTCAGCTTGTAGGTACTCTCAGCTTGTAGGTACTCTCAGCTTGTAGGCACTCTCAGCTTGTAGGTACTCTCAGCTTGTAGGTACTCTCAGCTTGTAGGTACTTAGCTTGTAGGCACTCTCAGCTTGTAGGTACTCTCAGCTTGTAGGTACTCTCAGCTTGTAGGCACTCAGTTTGTAGGTACTCTCTGCTTGTAGGTACTCTCAGCTTGTAGGCACTCTCAGCTTGTAGGTACTTGAAGGTACTCTCAGCTTGTAGGTACTCTCAGCTTGTAGGTACTCTAAGCTTGTAGGCATTCCCAGTTTGTAGGCACTCTCAGCTTGTAGGTACTCTCAGCTTGTAGGTACTCAGCTTGTAGGCACTCTCAGCTTGTAGGTACTCTCAGCTTGTAGGTACTCTCAGCTTGTAGGTACTCTCAGCTTGTAGGCACTCAGTTTGTAGGGGCACTCAGCTTGTAGGTGCTCTCAGTTTGTAGGCACTCAGTTTGTAGGTACTCTCAGCTTGTAGGCACTCTCAGCCTGTAGGCACTCTCAGCTTGTAGGTACTCTCAGCTTGTAGGTACTTGAAGGTACTCTCAGCTTGTAGGTACTCTCAGCTTGTAGGTACTCTCCGCTTGTAGGTACTCTCAGCTTGTAGGTACTCTCAGCTTGTAGGTACTCTCAGCGTGTAGGTACTTGAAGGTACTCTCAGCTTGTAGGCACTCTCAGCTTGTAGGCACTCTCAGCTTGTAGGTACTCTAAGCTTGTAGGCATTCCCAGTTTGTAGGTACTCAGCTTGTAGGTACTCTCAGCTTGTAGGCACTCTCAGCTTGTAGGTACTCTCAGCTTGTAGGTACTCTCAGCTTGTAGGTACTCTCAGCTTGTAGGCACTCTGAGCTTGTAGGCACTCTAAACTTGTAGGTACTCTCAGCTTGTAGGTACTCTCAGCTTGTAGGTACTCTCATCTTGTAGGTACTTGAAGGTACTCTCAGCTTGTAGGTACTCTCAGCGTGTAGCTACTCTCAGCTTGTAGGTACTCTCAGCTTGTAGGTACTCTCAGCTTGTAGGCACTCAGTTTGTAGGGGCACTCAGTTTGTAGGTACTCTCAGCTTGTAGGTACTCTCAGCTTGTAGGCACTCTCAGCTTGTAGGCACTCTCAGCTTGTTGGTACTCTCAGCTTGTAGGTACTCAGCTTGTAGGTACTCTCAGCTTGTAGGTACTCTCAGCTTGTAGGTACTCTCAGCTTGTAGGCACTCTCAGCTTGTAGGCACTCTCAGCGTGTAGGTACTCTCAGCTTGTAGGTACTCTCAGCTTGTAGGCACTCAGTTTGTAGGTACTCTCTGCTTGTAGGTACTCTCAGCTTGTAGGCACTCTCAGCTTGTAGGTACTCATCTTGTAGGTACTTGTAGATACTCTCAGCTTGTAGGCACTCATTTTGTAGGTACTCTCTGCTTGTAGGTACTCTCCGCTTGTAGGCACTCTCAGCTTGTAGGCACTCTCAGCTTGTAGGCACTCTCAGCTTGTAGGTACTCTCATCTTGTAGGTACTCTCAGCTTGTAGGTACTCAGCTTGTAGGCACTCTCAGCTTGTAGGTACTCTCAGCTTGTAGGTACTCTCAGCTTTTAGGTACTCTCAGCTTGTAGGCACTCAGTTTGTAGGGGCACTCAGTTTGTAGGTACTCTCAGCTTGTAGGCACTCTCAGCTTGTAGGTACTCTCAGCTTGTAGGCACTCTCAGCCTGTAGGTACTCTCAGCTTGTATGTACTCAGCTTGTAGGTACTCTCAGTTTGTAGGCACTCAGTTTGTAGGTACTCTCAGCTTGTAGGCACTCTCAGCCTGTAGGCACTCTCAGCTTGTAGGTACTCTCAACTTGTAGGTACTCTCTGCTTGTAGGTACTCAGCTTGTAGGCACTCTCAGCTTGTAGGTACTCTCAGCTTGTAGGTACTCTCAGCTTGTAGGTACTCTCAGCTTGTAGGTACTCTCAGCTTGTTGGTACTCTCAGCTTGTAGATATTCAGCTTGTAGGTACTCTCAGCTTGTAGGCACTCTCAGCTTGTAGGCACTCTCAGCTTGTTGGTACTCTCAGCTTGTAGGTACTCAGCTTGTAGGTACTCTCAGCTTGTAGGTACTCTCAGCTTGTAGGTA
>NW_023494050.1:0-67452 GCF_013265735.2 Oncorhynchus mykiss | reverse complement strand
TATTTTTGTCAGCCTTGTCAGCTGGGGATTCGTCTGGCACCTTCGTTACTAGTCCCACGCTCTAATCGACTAGGCCTCCTGCAGATGTCACCAGCAGGCAAAACTCCATTCCACCAAAACAGGCGGAATTTCAGGCTGTCTTTTCAAACAGCCTCTTACACTAAAATGGTATTTTCATCCTTTTCACAAGGTACAGTATTATTGCAACCTCATAGTGTGGAACATTTCACTTTATATCTGACATGGTCAGGTGTCTTCTTTCTAGCCCATACCATGTGTGTGAGGTGTATTTTTGTTTAAAAGTAGATTTGTTTAAGACTACCAAGACTCTGTGTGACCATGATTTAGCCCACTGCAGTAAAATTTAATAACTGTTTCCTATGTGTATTGAGTGCTGATATTAAGCATTGGTGTAGACCTTATAAAGGGTTTACTAAGGCTTCAATAACGCCTTTAATGCCATTGTTTGTTATAAGTGGTCCTGCTGGTTCCTAGGGTGTTGATATCGAGTTGAATGTGTAGTCTGGTTCTAGCTGTGTGGTGTGCTTTATAGAGTTGTGTGTAAAGTGTGGTACTAGACACTGTAGTGGCCTGGCTAATAAAAGTGTTTTACAGTGTGTCTGACTGAAGGGTTGTATCTCTGTGATTTCCATTTTTTTTGACTCAGCACTCCTGTCTGCTGTGAGGGCTTCCAAACACTCGCTCTGTAACCGTCCCCCCTCTAAATCTTCCTCCCTCACCACTCCTCTCTCTTCCGCCACCTCTATCACTCTGTCTGTCAGCTTCCCTCTCACTTATGCCCCCTCCCTCTTTCGCTACCCCGTCGCTTTGTGCTTCCTCTTTCTGTCTCTTGTTCTCTCTCCCTCCTCCCTCTGTTTTTATGCCTCTGTCTTGTTTCCGCGTGCTTATCTTGCTCCCTCGCTCTGCTTCCCTTCTTCCCTTCTTCCCTGCCTCAAACTCCTCCACCTTTCTCTCTCTCTCCCTTCCTCTCTCTCTCTCTACATCCCTCCCCACTCTCTCTCAGTCTGAGACCCCTACACCCATGCTGACTGGAAGACTGCAAGGATGATTTAATGAGGTGACAAACACACTGTGGTAAGGTCTCTAGTCTACTCTCTAGCCTCCAGATCCATTACTCTGGTTGGCAGCAGGTCATTTACAGCCTTGATTTACTCATACATGCAGTATTACTATACTATAAGACCTCAGCGACAGACATACAAAATCTGCGTCCCAAAATGGCACCCTAATTCCCCCTAATCCCCCCCTTCCCAAAACATGTGCACACATTGGACTATAAATTGTGCCTTCCTGTATTATACTTATGCTAAAATGTTTATTCTATTCTACCAAGCCATTTACTTTATGTTCATATCTTTTATTATTTCTTAATGGTTTTGCATCGCCGAGAAGGAATAGGCAAGTAAGCATTTAGTTGGACGGTGTATACCATGTGTATCCCGTACGACTAATAAAACTTTAACTCTTTCCTATTATTTGCACTACTTTTGACCAGGGCCCATAGCACTCTGGTCAAAAGCAGTGCACTACATATGGAATAGGATGCTATTTGGGTCGCAGACAGAGGGTCAAACCCTCATAAAGACCTGCTCCCCAGTGGCTGAACACTGACTGTGCAGTCAGTGGATAAGTGGGGTGCAATGGGATGCTTACGGAGAGGTTTGTGGAGTACTGGTGGTAGTTGGGACTTACAGCATTGTTCAGTTCAATACACACAGACTCCCTGAAGGACCTTGGAATGCTAGGCTGATGTACAATGATATACAGGGGACAGAGCTATAGGTGGAGGTTGTGTGTGTGTGTGTGTGCGTGCGTGTGTGCGTGTGTGTGTGTGTGTGTGTGTGTGTGTTTGTGTGTGTGTGTATATATATATGCTTTCATGTGTATTTTGTGTGCTGCGGGTTGGGGTGGCTATATTATTTAATGTGTTGATTTTTGTACGTGACTATGAGGGATGATAGTGTTTATGAGGGTGGCAGGTGTAATTTCCTTGCTAATGGAACCACTCTGACAGCAGTGCAAACATTTCCCTTCCTATTGAGCTGAAACACACACACACACGCTCAGACACCCAGACGTCTGACCTTATCACAATTCCAATTTTTCTACAAAATAACACTGTCATACTTTAATAATACTGTCTCTGATACCAAATCAAAAAGCACAAAGGCATACACAAACACATATACTCAAAATCAACACCACGCTAGCCCCTAGCGTATGTTAATGATGAGTGCACTCATATGGTAGCCTATCCTACAAACTTTTCAAGGGTGAGACATACTGTAGGGCTGTGGCGGTCATGACATTTTGTCAGCTGGTGATTGTCAAGCAAATAACGCCGGTCTCTAATTGACCATTAATTGACATAACAAATGTAGCATCTCCTGGCTTCCACGCAGCCTACAAGACACTGATGCAGACCTTTGGAATATATATATAATATATTATACGAAAATGTAGTCTATTTCAGAGGAACGGAATAGCATACTCTGAGTTGTCCTTATGTAAGGGAATAGGTATGTAAGGCCCTGATCTAGCTATGCAATATGGCTATGGGCTACACTAGTTCATTTAGCAGACAAGATTTGCTTACAATTCTGTGGCATTATTTTATATTATTTTATAGTATGAAGAATACAACTGAATATAGCTGAATAAAATAGAAACTATATTTTCTCCAAACAATTTGAGGGAGTGCGCGCTCGCGGCTATTCTGTGTTGAGCGATTAACAAAGAAACAGGTCCCCCTATACGCTTAATTTAGTTAGTTCTGTAACTTTAGTTGTGATACAAATGTTGGGCCATACATTTAGATTTTTATTACATTATCAGGCTGCATGATCCGACTGTAACTATGATTTGAAAAAATTTGCATGAAAGGCATGCACTCTGCTTTGTTTTTTTGCGCAGGCTGTACACACTTCATCAGTCTCTCATTCACAATTCGACTAGCATTTAAAAATGCCTCAAATTTCCCAGAGGCATCCCCTTTGTGTGGCCGCAATGCACCCTAAAATAATACATGCCTTTTGCGGCCAGTGGCCGTTTTGCCCTTGGGCTGAATATAATAATTATAATTCCCTTCTCCCGGATGCATGCTGTGAAGCACCTCTCACTCACATGGCTCTCAGTCACGTGATCGGGTCTTTCTCATAGGTTACAAGTGAAGACAGAAACATCGGGGGGATGCAACTGTGCGCGTCCTTATCCAATTCCGAGGAACATATTGAAGATATTGGAAAAACTGTCCATATTTACATTTCATCAGCCAACAAGATGAGTAGGCCTAATGAACAGAAAAAGCACTAGCTTTTGTCAATTTACTATCCCCCATAGTACGAAAGTTTACCTGTGAGAAAAATCTGTGAGAAAAATCTATATTCCAAACATTGTCTGGGACAGTTGCATCGATATATCCAACTTGAATACAACCACTAGCATCAAATTACCTTTTTAAAACAATGCTTCTGACGCAACAGATCAGAACATTTAGCTTAAAATGTTGATGAATTACAGTGCATTTGGAAGAATTCAGACCCCTTGACTTTTTCCATTGTTTTTACATTACAGCCTTATTCTAAAATGGATTAAATACATGTTTTCCCTCATCAATCTACGAACTGGAGGCGGCGAAAGCGGAGAGGCGCTGGTATGAGGAGGCAGCACGGCGGCGTGGATGGAAGCCCGAGAGTCAGCCCCAAAAATGTATTGGGGGGGGCACACAGGAAGTGTGGCGCGAAGCCAGGTAGGAGACCTGCGCCAACTTCCTGTGCTTACCGGGGGGCGAGAGAGACCGGGCAGGCACCCAGCGCCGCCAGTCTACAAGGAGCCGCCAGTGCCGCTCAGTCTGCAAGGAGCCACCGTTGCCGCCAGTCTGCCAGGGGCCGCCAGTGCAGCCAGCAGTCTGCCCAGCGCCGCCAGTCTGCAAGGAGCCGCCAGTGCCGCCAGTCTGCAAGGAGTCGCCAGTGCCGCCAGTCTGCCAGGGGCCGCCAGTGCCGCCAGTCAGCCAGGGGCCGCCAGTGCCGCCAGTCAGCCAGGGGCCGCCAGTGCCGCCAGTCAGCCAGGGGCCTCCAGTGCCGCCAGTCAGCCAGGGGCCGCCAGTGCCGCCAGTCAGCCAGGGGCCGCCAGTGCCGCCAGTCAGCCAGGGGCCGCCAGTGCCGCCAGTCAGCCAGGGGCCGCCAGTCAGCCAGGGGCCGCCAGTGCCGCCAGTCAGCCAGGGCCCGCCAGAGCCCCTCTGCCCAGCTTCCGCCCCTCTGCCCAGAGCTTCCGCCCCTCTGCCCAGAGCTTCCGCCCCCCTCTGCCCCGAGCAGCCGCCCCTCTGCCCGGGCTGCCGCCCCTCTGTCCCGAGCTGCCGCCCCTCTGTCCCGAGCTGCCGCCCCTCTGTCCCGAGCTGCCGCCCCTCTGCCCAGAGCTTCCGCCCCTCTGCCCAGAGCTTCCGCCCCTCTGTCCCGAGCTGCCCCTCTGTCCATTGAGAAGGGTCGCCGTGGTTAGTAGGCCATGGAAGCAGACAATAAAGCGGACTAAGACTGTGGTGAAGTGGGGGCCACATCCAGCACCAGAGCCGCCACGGCGGACAGATGCCCACCCAGATCCTCCCCAATAGGTTCAGGTTGGGGGTGGGGGGTGGGGGGGGGGGGGGGTACTGTCACACCCTGACCATGTTTTGCTTTGTATGTTTCTATGTTTTGTTGGTCAGGGTGTGAGCTGAGTGGGCATTCTATGTTACATGTCTAGTTTGTCTAGTTCTATGTTTGGCCTGATATGGTTCTCAATCAGAGGCAGGTGTTCGTCATTGTCTCTGATTGGGAACCATATTTAGGTAGCCTGTTTGGTGTTGGGTTTTGTGTGTGATTGTCCTTGTAACTGTCTTGTGTTAGTTTGCACCAGTTTAGGCTGTTTCGGTTTTCACGTTACGTTTATTGTTTTTGTATTGATTCGTGTTTACTTTGTTTTATTAAACATGAATCTCAATAGCCACGCCGCATTTTGGTCTGACTCTCTTTCACCCACAGAAAACCGTTACAGCTGCACAGTATTGTCTCTTATCAATGGCGGTTATGATATTGTTTAGGACCTTGAGCGTGGCTGAGGTGCACCCATGACCAGCTCGGAAACCAGGTTGAACTGCGGGGAAGATAGTGGGATTGGAAATGGTCGGTGATCTGTTTGTTAACTTGGCTGTCTAGAGTGTCTCCCCCCCTTTGAAGAGGCTTTCCATCTTTGGGGATCTCAGACGATACGAAAGAGAAGTTGAACAGGCTATTAATAGGGTTTGCTACAATTTCGGCGGATAATTTTAGAAAGAGAGGGTCCAGATTGTCTAGCCCGGCTGATTTGTACAGGTCCAGATTTTGCCGCTCTTTCAGAACATCAGCGATCTGGATTTGGGAGAAAGAGAAATTGGGGAGGCTTGGGAAAGTTGCTGTGGGGGGTGCAGGGCTGTTGCCCGGGTAGGGGTAGCCAGGTGGAAAGCATAGCCAGCCGTAGAAAAATGCTTATTGAAATTCTCAATTATCTTGGATTTTTCGGTGGTGACAGCGTTCCCTAGCCTCAGTGCAGTGGGCAGCTGGGAGGAGGTACTCTTATTTTCCATGGACTTTACAGTGTCCCAGAACCTTTTTGAGTTTGTGCTACAGGATGCAAATTAGCTAGCCTTAGCTTTCAAACTGCCTGTGTATATTGGTTACTAACTTCCCTGAAAAGTTGCATATCGTGGGGGCTGTTCGATGCTAATGCAGTACGCCACAGGATGTTTTTGTGCTGGTCAGGGCAGTCAGGTCTGGAGTGAACCGCTATATCTGTTCCTGCAATGAGGCAGTGATCGCTGAGATCCTGGTTGAAGACAGCAGAGGTGTATTTGGAGGGCAGGTTGGTTAGGCTGATATCTATGAGGGTGCCCATGTTAATGGATTTGGGGTTGTACCTGGTAGGTTCATTGATCATTTGTGTGAGATTGAGGGCATCAAGCTTAGATTGTAGGATGGCCGTGGTGTTAAGCATTTCCAAGTTTAGGTCACCTAACAGCACGAGCTCTGAAGATAGATGGGGGGCAAACAATTCACATATGGTCTCCAGAGCAGAAACTTGTTTCTGGAAAGGTGGATTTTTAAAGTAGCAGTTCAAATATTTGGGCACCCACCTGGATAGTAAGACAGAACTCTGCAGGCTATCTCTGCAGTAGATTGCAACTCCCGCCCCCTTTGGCAGTTCTATCTTGTCGGAAGATATTATAGTTAGGGATGGAATTTCAAGGTTTTTGGTGGTCTTTCTAAGCCAGGATTCAGACACAGCTAGGACATCCGGGTTGGCAGAGTAGTGAATAAAACAACTTAGAGAGTAGGCTTCTAATGTTAACATGCATGAAACCAAGGCTTTTACAGTTACAGAAGTCAACCAATGAGAGCGCCTGGGGAATGGGAGTGGAGCTAGGCACTGCAAGGCCTGGGTTAACCTCTACATCAGTAGAGGAACAGAGGAGGAGTAGGATAAGGGTACGGCTAAAGAATATAAGAACTGGTCGTCTAGTACGTTCGGAACAGACAGTAAAAGGAGCAGGTTTCTGGGCACGGTAGAATAGAGTCAAGTAATAATGTACAGAGAAAGGTATGGTAGGATGTGAATACAGTGGAGGCAAACTTATGCATTGAGTGACGATGAGCGAGATATCGACTCTAGAAACATCATTGCGGTGGCATGTGTGGGAGGTGGAACTAAATGGTTCGCTAAGGCGTATTGAGCAGGGCTAGAGACTCTACAATGAAATAAGGCAATAATAACGAACCAAAACAGCAATGGACAATGCATATTGACATTAGGGAGAGGCATGCATAGCCGAGTGATTATTGGGTCCAGTGAGTAGCTGGGCGAGCTGTAGACATGGCGATTCAGACATGCTAGCGGGCCGGGGCTAGCAGGCTAGCAGAAGGGCCTTAGAGGGACGGCACGGGTCAGCAGATCAGTCATGATGGATCAGCAGGGCTCCGTGTAGTAGAAGGGTCCATGCCATTGGCATAATAGGTATAGTAGCCCAAAAAAACTTGCTGTTGGACTTGTTCAACTAACTGTTCAGTGTGCTTTAGACAGCTAGCGGGCCGCGGCAAGCAGGCTAGCAGATGGGCATTCAGCTACGTCGCGACAGGGAGACAGTTGAAAGCCCCTCGGCGGATTATGTCAGTAGTCCAGTCGTGAAGGATCGGCAGGGCTCCATATCGGCAATAAAAGGGTCCAGGCCAATTGGCAAAAATAGGTATTGTAGCCCAAGGAGTGGCTATGGACCTCTTCCGCAAGCTGGGAGATGGGCCTAGCATAGGTTAGCTCCAGGCTAATTGGTGCATGCTTCGGGACAGAGACGTTAGCCAGAAGAAGCCAATCGGAGAGCAGCTAGCTAAAAATATATAAAAAGACACAAAAATATATATACACAGGACACGACAAGATGAAGACAAAAGACACCTGACCGCTACGCTATCTTGGAAATCAAGATACACAGCAAACATCAGAGAAAGAGAGAAAGAGGAGAGAAAAGAAGAAAGAAAGAAAGAAAGAAAGAAAGAAAGAAAGAAAGAAAGAAAGAAAGAAAGAGGTGTGAAGAAAAACGAGCACAATTCAAGATCTATTAAAAATGTAATTCATCCAGTGTGTGCCCAGTGAGTCCTCTCATAGTACATTGTGATAAACGCCCAGGTTTTTTACTTTTAGACCGTGTTTTAAGAGTTAATGTTCCGTGCTGCTCTTAGTGATGGTAGAGTGAGATACCACTAGAGATTTACACTCCCGTTAACGGGCAATTATACAGAGCATTAAAAGTGTATGGGTAAGAGGTGTGCGGGGGAGGTGTGTGTGTGAACGGGACTGTGTTCGTGCGTGTGTGTGCACGTACATGTGTGCGCGTGCATGAAGGGGACTGTGTGTTCGTGTGTGTGTGTGTCTGTGTGTCTGTGTGTGTGTGTGTGTGTGTGTGTGTGAGTTAGTGACTACATCAGAGCTATGGAGGAATAACTCAAGGTGGCACAGAAAAATGTAATGTCAGAAACTAACAGAGTTTCTGCTATAGCTTCCAAAGCAGAGAGCATGCTACCACTCTGTCCTTTGCTACTCTCTCTGTCTCTGACTCTATATGATGTAGTACTGTGGCCAGGGCTGGTTAGGTTCATTTCTAAATGTATCCATTACAGTTACAAGTTACCTGTCCAAAATTGTAATCAGTAATGTAACTTTTTGATTAATTAGATGAAAAATGAATGTTAGCAATTGAACGACATCAATGGCAGGCTGATAAATCAATGTTAGAGTTCACATAGCTGGCCAAAAATGTATGTTGCATTTTACTTTATGGGTTAGTTACGTAGGCTTCTTCTAACAAATGATTTTCTATACAGATAAAAATACGATTGTGATATATCTTTACATTAAAAGCCAAAGTCAGATTTCCAGTCATTCCAATGAATCTAATACTCCTTGAGTAGAGTAGGAGTAGGACTTGGAAAAAATATGGAAATATGAATTGGTCAAATTGTTTTACCTGAGCACAACTCCAAAACAAAGGACTTATTAGCATACTCTGGTGTTTATAATTGTTTTACCTGAGCACAACTCCAAAACAAAGGACTTATTAGCATACTCTGGTGTTTATAATGGTGTTGTCATGGAGGACAGATTGGGCTCATTGTGTCGAGTTGAAAAAGAAATGCTGCTCTCATGGATGGCATGCTTTGAGCACTACTGAAAAGTTTGCATGTGGAAAATGTGTGCCATATGCTGCATTTGTTATAGGCCTATTGTTTATGTTTTTGAAGGGGACACTTTGATAAGTGTGCGAGTTTGAGCATATGTCCGTTAGGCGTGGATTTTCTTTTTTTATCAGCCGAAATTAGATGGAGCGATACAGTTGTACTTGTTTTTGACAGCAAGGAGCACAATATCAAGTAGGAGTTTAGAATGGAGGAACTCCCTCAAACTTGTATGTCATGGGCTGGGATCTGCACTATGCAGCTGTTGCAAGAGCGCATTTTTCACTGGCTGTCCACTGGTCTCAAAAACAATGATTGCTAGGCAGTTTAAACTTCTTCATTTCAACCATTATTGGGTTAAAATACAAATATACATTTGTGAACAGCTATCCACAACAACCACAATCCGTAAGGTGCAAATAGCTAAATGTGAGCGCAGCAGTGTAATTTCCATCAATGCGGTATGTAGATACCAATAATAGGTCATATCCTTATTGCCCATAGACTACACCATTGCTGTCCTCCTTACCTCCAAGCGTTTATTCAAGTTGGATCATCTTCGGATGCCGACAGCAGCACCATTGGTCCATCAAACGTATCATAGTGGTCTCTGACTTTTGGTCAGACTCTCTCAGGCAAACAAACATACACTTGAGCCTTTATTCAATGCTGATTTTAATGTAATTGAGAAAACAGAAAGGTGCCAACAAGAATTTGTTCGCAAACATCCTTTCTGAATTAAAAGTAATACTAGAAGTAATCATCTAGTTTTTCAAACATAACAGATTATAGTTACAGTTTTTTTCTAATCAGTTACATGTAACTGATTACATGTAATCCTTTACTTCCAAACCCTGACCGGAGCTATGTGAAATGGCTATGGACTGAGTCATATTCAAATTGAGTTTAATGGATCGGCAGTGAGAATATGATGAGTCTGCTTTCTCTTTCCTTCTCTCTCTCTATTCTCTCTCTTTAACTCCCATGCCTCCCTCCTTCACTCTCGTTCTCTCTTTCTAAATCAAATCAGAGTTTATGGGTCGTGGAGCAGAATATTTGTGTTTCTATCTCCAACAGGGCAGTAATAATACCTAGCAATAGAAAAACAATACGCACATAATTCAAAAAGTAAAAAGAAAGAAATTAAAGAAATATCACAATGAGCAATGTCAGAATCCAGAACATAAATATATATATGTACTGTATATATTGTATTCTAGTCATGGTTCATCCTACACATACTGCTAGACACACATGTTCTATTCATAGACTGTCCATACTGTCATGTTGTCTTGTCTCTGTCCTTTCCCTTCACCCTGTCTCCCTCTGCTGGTCGTTGTTATGTTACCTTTTCTCCCCCTCTTTTCCCCAGCTGTGCCTTGTCTCCTCCTAATTACCCATTCACCCCGTTCCCCACCTGTTCCCTTTTTCCCTCTGATTAGGTCCCTATATCTGTCTCTGTTTCTGCTCCTGTCCTTGTCGGATTCTTGTTTGTTTGTTTATGTGTCTCATGCCTGAACCAGACTATCATCGTGTGTGCTGCAACCTTGTCCTGTCCTGTCGGAATCTACCTGTCCATCTGAGCCCACGTATGTTCGTCATTAAAGTACCCTGTTTGTTAATTCGCTTTTGGGTCCTCATTCACGCACCATAACAGAAGAATCCGACCAAGAATGGACCCAGCGACTTCGGATCCTCTCCACTCAGCCGTCGAGATCCAGGGAGCGATGCTAGGCAGACACAAGCAGGAATTGTCTGCTGCTCGACATGCCGTTGAGACCCTGGCCACCCAAGTCTCCAACCTCACAGAACAGGTTCACCATCTCCGCCTCGATCCACCGGCCACTTCCAGGGCTTTCGAATCTCCGGAGCCCAGAATCAATAACCCGCCGTGTTACTCTGGGGAGCCCACTGAATGCCGCTCGTTCCTCACCCAGTGTGATATTGTGTTTTCTCTCCAGCCCAACACTTACTCCAGGAGCACTGCTCGTGTCGCCTACGTCATATCTCTCCTTATTGGACGGGCTCGTGAGTGGGGCACGGCAATCTGGGAGGCAAGGGCTGAGTGTATTAACCAGTATCAAGACTTTAAGGAGGAGATGATACGGGTTTTTGATCGATCTGTTTTTGGGGAGGAGGCTTCCAGGGCCCTGTCTTCCCTATGTCAAGGCAATCGATCCATAACAGACTACTCTATTGAGTTTCGCACTCTTGCTGTCTCCAGTGGCTGGAACGAGCCGGCCTTGCTCGCTCGTCTTCTGGAGGGTTTCCGCGCAGAGGTAAAGGATGAGATTCTCTCCCGGGAGGTTCCTTCCAGCGTGGATTCCTTGATTGAACTCGCTATTCGCATTGAGCGACGGGTTGATCTTCGTCACCGAGCTCGTGGAAAGGAGCTCGCGCTCTCCGTCGCCTCCCTCTCCGCATCACTACCATCTTCCTCTGCCGGCTCGGGTGCTGAGCCCATGCAGCTGGGAGGTATCCGCATCTCGACTAAGGAGAGGGAACGGAGAATCACCAACCGCCTCTGTCTCTATTGCGGTTCCGCTGGTCATTTTGCCACTTCATGTCCAGTAAAAGGCCAGAGCTCGTCAGTAAGCGGAGGGCTACTGGTGAGCGCTACTACTCCTGTCTCTCCTTCAAGATCCTGCACTACCTTGTCGGTCCATCTACGCTGGACCGGTTCGTCAGCTTCCTGCAGTGCCTTAATAGACTCTGGGGCGGAGGGCTGTTTTATGGACGAGACCTGGGCTCGGGAACATGACATTCCTCTCAGACAGTTAAAGGAGCCCACGGCCTTGTTCGCCCTGGATGGTAGTCCTCTCCCCAGGATTCAGCGTGAGACGCTACCTTTAACCCTCACTGTTTCTGGTAATCATAGTGAAACCATTTCTTTTTTAATTTTTCGTTCACCTTTTACACCTGTTGTTTTGGGCCATCCCTGGCTAGTTTGTCATAATCCTTCCATTAATTGGTCTAGTAATTCTATCCTCTCCTGGAACGTCTCTTGTCATGTGAAATGTTTAATGTCTGCTATCCCTCCTGTTTCCTCTGTCTCTTCTTCACAGGAGGAGCCTGGTGATTTGACAGGGGTGCCGGAGGAATATCACGATCTGCGCACGGTGTTCAGTCGGTCCAGGGCCACCTCTCTTCCTCCACACCGGTCGTATGATTGTAGTATTGATCTCCTTCCGGGAACCACCCCCCCCGGGGTAGACTATACTCTCTGTCGGCTCCCGAACGTAAGGCTCTCGAAGATTATTTGTCTGTAGCTCTTGACGCCGGTACCATAGTCCCCTCCTCCTCTCCCGCCGGAGCGGGGTTTTTTTTTGTCAAGAAGAAGGACGGGTCTCTGCGCCCCTGCATAGATTATCGAGGGCTGAATGACATAACAGTGAAGAATCGTTATCCGCTTCCTCTTATGTCTTCAGCCTTCGAGATCCTGCAGGGAGCCAGGTTTTTCACTAAGTTGGACCTTCGTAACGCTTACCATCTCGTGCGCATCAGGGAGGGGGACGAGTGGAAGACGGCGTTTAACACTCCGTTAGGGCACTTTGAATACCGGGTTCTTCCTTTCGGCCTCGCTAACGCTCCAGCTGTCTTTCAGGCATTAGTCAATGATGTCCTGAGAGACATGCTGAACATCTTTGTTTTCGTTTACCTTGACGATATCCTGATTTTTTCACCGTCACTCCAGATTCATGTTCAGCACGTTCGACGTGTCCTCCAGCGCCTTTTAGAGAATTGTCTTTTCGTGAAGGCTGAGAAGTGCACTTTTCATGCCTCCTCCGTCACATTTCTCGGTTCTGTTATTTCCGCTGAAGGCATTAAGATGGATCCCGCTAAGGTCCAAGCTGTCATTGATTGGCCCGTCCCTAAGTCACGCGTCGAGCTGCAGCGCTTTCTCGGCTTCGCGAACTTCTATCGTCGTTTCATCCGTAATTTCGGTCAGGTGGCAGCTCCTCTCACAGCCCTTACTTCTGTCAAGACGTGCTTTAAGTGGTCCGTTTCCGCCCAGGGAGCTTTTGATCTCCTCAAGAATCGTTTTACATCCGCTCCTATCCTTGTTACACCTGACGTCTCTAGACAGTTCGTTGTCGAGGTTGACGCGTCAGAGGTGGGAGTGGGAGCCATCCTTTCTCAGCGCTCCCTCTCTGACGACAAGGTCCACCCATGCGCGTATTTTTCTCATCGCCTGTCGCCGTCGGAACGTAACTATGATGTGGGTAACCGCGAACTGCTCGCCATCCGGTTAGCCCTAGGCGAATGGCGACAGTGGTTGGAGGGGGCGACCGTTCCTTTTGTCGTTTGGACTGACCATAGGAACCTTGAGTACATCCGTTCTGCCAAACGACTTAATGCGCGTCAGGCGCGTTGGGCGCTGTTTTTCGCTCGTTTCGAGTTCGTGATTTCTTATCGTCCGGGCTCTAAGAACACCAAGCCTGATGCTTTGTCTCGTCTCTTCAGTTCTTCAGTAGCCTCCACTGACCCCGAGGGGATTCTCCCTGAGGGGCGTGTTGTCGGGTTGACTGTCTGGGGAATTGAGAGGCAGGTAAAGCAAGCACTCACTCAAACTCCGTCGCCGCGCGCTTGTCCTAGGAACCTTCTTTTCGTTCCCGTTCCTACTCGTCTGGCCGTTCTTCAGTGGGCTCACTCTGCCAAGTTAGCCGGTCACCCTGGCGTTCGGGGTACGCTTGCTTCCATTCGCCAGCGTTTCTGGTGGCCCACCCGGGAGCATGACACGCGTCGTTTCGTGGCTGCTTGTTCGGTCTGCGCGCAGACTAAGTCCGGTAACTCTCCTCCTGCCGGCCGTCTCAGGCCGCTTCCTATTCCCTCTCGACCGTGGTCTCACATCGCCTTAGATTTTGTCACCGGACTGCCTTCGTCAGCGGGGAAGACTGTTATTCTTACGGTTGTCGATAGGTTCTCTAAGGCGGCTCATTTCATTCCCCTTGCTAAGCTTCCTTCTGCTAAAGAGACGGCACAAATCATCATCGAGAATGTTTTCAGAATTCATGGCCTTCCGTCAGACGTCGTTTCGGACAGAGGTCCGCAATTCACGTCTCAATTTTGGAGGGAGTTTTGCCGTTTGATTGGGGCTTCCGTCAGTCTCTCTTCCGGCTTTCACCCCCAGTCTAACGGTCAAGCAGAACGGGCCAATCAGACTATTGGTCGCATCTTACGCAGTCTTTCTTTTCGCAACCCTGCGTCTTGGTCAGAACAGCTCCCCTGGGCAGAATACGCCCACAACTCGCTTCCTTCGTCTGCGACCGGGCTATCTCCTTTTCAGAGTAGCCTCGGGTACCAGCCTCCGTTGTTCTCATCTCAGTTCGCCGAGTCCAGCGTCCCCTCCGCTCAGGCTTTTGTCCAACGTTGCGAGCGCACCTGGAAGAGGGTCAGGTCTGCACTTTGCCGTTATAGGGCGCAGACTGTGAGAGCTGCTAATAAGCGTAGAACGAAGAGCCCTAGATATTGTCGCGGTCAGAGAGTTTGGCTCTCCACTCAGAACCTTCCCCTTAAGACGGCTTCTCGCAAGTTGACCCCGCGGTTCATTGGTCCATTCCGTATCTCTCAAATCATTAACCCTGTCGCAGTGCGACTTCTTCTGCCGCGATATCTTCGTCGCGTCCACCCGGTCTTCCATGTCTCCTGTGTCAAGCCCGTTCTTCGCGCCCCCGCTCGTCTCCCCCCCCCCCCCCCCCCATCCTTGTCGAGGGCGCACCCATCTACAGGGTCCGTAGGATTTTGGACATGCGTCCTCGGGGCCGTGGTCATCAGTACCTAGTAGATTGGGAGGGGTACGGTCCTGAGGAGAGGAGTTGGGTTCCCTCTCGGGACGTGCTGGACCGTGCGCTGATCGATGATTTCCTCCGTTGCCGCCAGGCTTCCTCCTCGAGTGCGCCAGGAGGCGCTCGGTGAGTGGGGGGGTACTGTCATGTTGTCTTGTCTCTGTCCTTTCCCTTCACCCTGTCTCCCTCTGCTGGTCGTTGTTATGTTACCTTTTCTCCCCCTCTTTTCCCCAGCTGTGCCTTGTCTCCTCCTAATTACCCATTCACCCCGTTCCCCACCTGTTCCCTTTTTCCCTCTGATTAGGTCCCTATATCTGTCTCTGTTTCTGCTCCTGTCCTTGTCGGATTCTTGTTTGTTTGTTTATGTGTCTCATGCCTGAACCAGACTATCATCGTGTGTGCTGCAACCTTGTCCTGTCCTGTCGGAATCTACCTGTCCATCTGAGCCCACGTATGTTCGTCATTAAAGTACCCTGTTTGTTAATTCGCTTTTGGGTCCTCATTCACGCACCATAACACATACTGTCTATACACACCTATGAATATAAAATGTGTGTATAGTAGTAGTTGTATAGGATGAACCATGACTAGAATACAATATATACAGTACATACAGTATAAAGTGTCTCTCTCCCTCTTTCTCTCCTCCATTTCTACCGTCCCTTCTTCCCTCTCTTTTTCTGTCTTACGTAATCTCTTGATTAGAGTCACACTTCCATTAGGCAAGGCTCTTTCTGCTGACTAGGCTGTTCTGTGAGGATGAGAGGAGGCTAGCAGCTCCTGGCTCCTTCTCTTTTAGATGAAAGAGAGGGACTGGACTGTCTGCGACTGCCCAAATAGGAGCTTCAACACATTGTGTATTATCAGGCAGTGGTGTGTGTGTGTGTGTGGGGGGGGGGGGGGCTGTGGAGGGAGCTGTGGAGGGGTTCGAACTGACTTGGTTGCTGGCTCGCCTCTCTAACTGCTCGGCCACCTGCCGCTCAACGTGTGTGTTTGGTGTGTGGGTGTGCGCATGATTGAGTAGGACCCCTGGCATATGGCTGGTTGGTCTTCAAGGAAGGTTTGTACAGAATGATGTAAGCCATGTTCAGAGTTGTTTTTAGCTAACGTATCATACCTTTCATCCAGGTTTGTAGAATTCTTTTGATTCGAACTGCACAATCTCATTGGACGACACTATAGAGCACTTTCTCCTCCCTGACGAGGGTGTCCTGGAGTCCTGGATTAAATAGTATGCTCAATGGAGATTGACTTGTGTTGTAAGTGTTGTAACTGTATATTGCGTGATCTATCTCTACTGTTCGGGTTAGCCAGTATACACCCAATACTGTAGGTAGTGCAGGTGACTTACTGTACCCCTCTCCCAGTGTGTGTCTCTCCCCTGTCCCAGTCCAGGTGCCCTGCTCTCCAGGTCTTTGAGCTGTGTGACCAGAGGGACCAGGTGCTGGAGCAGGTCTCTGTTCTGTAGTAGCAGCTGGTGGGCTCGGGTCTGGGCCTCTATACAAGTTGCGGTCCCCGCTGACATCTGACCCTTCAGGAGCTGCACCTGAGTGGGGGAGAGAAGTAGGAAAGAGGGGGGATCAGAACTGGGCCTAGTGGGACTGATGATGATGGGGAGATGGGGTGAAGGAGAATGGTTGTGTGTGTGTGTGTGTGTGTGTGTGTGTGTGTGTGTGTGTGTGTGTGTGTGTGTGTGTGTGTGTGTGTGTGTGTGTGTGTGTGTGTTTGCCTGCGTTTGTGTGTGTTTGAAGAATTCCATTTGACATTTTATGCTACAGTCTCACCCTTAGACTCCCCTCCCACAGTGATCATCCAAGAGATTGCAGTTGAACATCTAATTTAGTTGATTGGAATTCCTATTCCCCGACCTGAAATTGAAAATAACGGTTGGCACTTTTATTTCTTTACATAATTCATGGTGAGCGCATTAGAGTCCGGCGCCCGCACGTCGGCGAACTACTCGGAAATAAATGAAAACAGTTGAATATACAGTCGGAAGTTTACAAACACTTAGGTTGGAGTCATTAAAACTCGTTTTTCAACCACTCCATACATTTCTTGTTAAAATCGAATCAAATCAAATCAAATTTTAATTGTCACATACACATGGTTAGCAGATGTTAATGCGAGTGTAGCGAAATGCTTGTGCTTCTAGTTCCGACAATGCAGTAATAACCAACAAGTAATCTAACAGTGTAAGGGGATAAAGAATATGTACATAAGGATAACTGTGTATAAGACAGTAGTTTTGGAATATGTACATAAGGATATATGAATGAGTGATGGTACAGAGCAGCATAGGCAGGATACAGTAGATGGTATCGAGTACAGTATATACATGAGGTGAGTATGTAAACAAAGTGGCATAGTTAAAGTGGCTAGTGATACATGTATTACATAAGGATGCAGACGATGATATAGAGTACAGTATATACGTATGCATATGAGATGAATAATGTAGGGTAAGTAACATTATATAAGGTGGCATTGTTTAAAGTGGCTAGTGATATATTTACATCATTTCCCATCAATTCCCATTATTAAAGTGGCTGGAGTTGAGTCAGTGTCAGTGTCAGTGTGTTGGCAGCAGCCACTCAATGTTAGTGGTGGCTGTTTAACAGTCTGATGGCCTGAGATAGAAGCTGTTTTTCAGTCTCTCGGTCCCAGCTTTGATGCACCTGTACTGACCTCGCCTTCTGGATGATAGCGGGGTGAACAGGCAGTGGCTCGGGTGGTTGATGTCCTTGATGATCTTTATGGCCTTCCTGTAACATCGGGTGGTGTAGGTGTCCTGGAGGGCAGGTAGTTTGCCCCCGGTGATGCGTTGTGCAGACCTCACTACCCTCTGGAGAGCCTTACGGTTGTGGGCGGAGCAGTTGCCGTACCAGGCGGTGATGCAGCCCGCCAGGATGCTCTCGATTGTGCATCTGTAGAAGTTTGTGAGTGCTTTTGGTGACAAACCGAATTTCTTCAGCCTCCTGAGGTTGAAGAGGCGCTGCTGCGCCTTCTTCACGATGCTGTCTGTGTGAGTGGACCAATTCAGTTTGTCTGTGATGTGTATGCCGAGGAACTTAAAACTTGCTACCCTCTCCACTACTGTTCCATCGATGTGGATAGGGGGGTGTTCCCTCTGCTGTTTCCTGAAGTGCACAATCATCTCCTTAGTTTTGTTGACGTTGAGTGTGAGGTTATTTTCCTGACACCACACTCCGAGGGCCCTCACCTCCTCCCTGTAGGCCGTCTTGTCGTTGTTGGTAATCAAGCCTACCACTGTTGTGTCGTCCGCAAACTTGATGATTGAGTTGGAGGCGTGCGTGGCCACGCAGTCGTGGGTGAACAGGGAGTACAGGAGAGGGCTCAGAACGCACCCTTGTGGGGCCCCAGTGTTGAGGATCAGATGTTGTTGCCTACCCTCACCACCTGGGGGCGGCCCGTCAGGAAGTCCAGTACCCAGTTGCACAGGGCGGGGTCGAGACCCAGGGTCTCAAGCTTGATGACGAGCTTGGAGGGTACTGTGGTGTTGAATGCCGAGCTGTAGTCGATGAACAGCATTCTCACATAGGTATTCCTCTTGTCCAGATGGGTTAGGGCAGTGTGCAGTGTGGTTGAGATTGCATCGTCTGTGGACCTATTTGGGCGGTAAGCAAATTGGAGTGGGTCTAGGGTGTCGGGTAGGGTGGAGGTGATATGGTCCTTGACTAGTCTCTCAAAGCACTTCATGATGACGGAAGTGAGTGCTACGGGGCGGTAGTCGTTTAGCTCAGTTACCTTAGCTTTCTTGGGAACAGGAACAATGGTGGCCCTCTTGAAGCATGTGGGAACAGCAGACTGGTATAGGGATTGATTGAATATGTCCGTAAACACACCGGCCAGCTGGTCTGCGCATGCTCTGAGGGCGCGGCTGGGAATGCCGTCTGGGCCTGCAGCCTTGCGAGGGTTAACACGTTTAAATGTCTTACTCACCTCGGCTGCAGTGAAGGAGAGTCCGCATGTTTTCGTTGCAGGCCGTGTCAGTGGCACTGTATTGTCCTCAAAGCGGGCAAAAAAGTTATTTAGTCTGCCTGGGAGCAGGACATCCTGGTCCGTGACTGGGCTGGATTTCTTCTTGTAGTCCGTGATTGACTGTAGACCCTGCCACATGCCTCTTGTGTCTGAGCCGTTGAATTGAGATTCTACTTTGTCTCTGTACTGACGCTTAGCTTGTTTGATAGCCTTGCGGAGGGAATAGCTGCACTGTTTGTATTCGGTCATGTTACCAGTCACCTTGCCCTGATTAAAAGCAGTGGTTCGCGCTTTCAGTTTCACGCGAATGCTGCCATCAATCCACGGTTTCTGGTTAGGGAATGTTTTAATCGTTGCTATGGGAACGACATCTTCAACGCACGTTCTAATGAACTCGCACACCGAATCAGCGTATTCGTCAATATTGTTATCTGACGCAATACGAAACATGTCCCAGTCCACGTGATGGAAGCAGTCTTGGAGTGTGAAGTCAGCTTGGTCGGACCAGCGTTGGACAGACCTCAGCGTTGGAGCCTCTTGTTTTAGTTTCTGTCTGTAGGCAGGGATCAACAAAATGGAGTCGTGGTCAGCTTTTCCGAAAGGAGGGGGGGGCAGGGCCTTATATGCGTCGCGGAAGTTAGAGTAACAATGATCCAAGGTTTTTCCACCCCTGGTTGCGCAATCGATATGCTGATAAAATTTAGGGAGTCTTGTTTTCAGATTAGCCTTGTTAAAATCCCCAGCAACAATGAATGCAGCCTCCGGATAAATTGATTCCAGTTTGCAAAGAGTCAAATAAAGTTCGTTCAGAGCCATCGATGTGTCTGCTTGGGGGGGATATATACGGCTGTGATTATAATCGAAGAGAATTCTCTTGGTAGATAATGCGGTCTACATTTGATTGTGAGGAATTCTAAATCAGGTGAACAGAAGGATTTGAGTTCCTGTTTCTTTCATCACACCATGTCTCGTTAGTCATAAGGCATACGCCCCCGCCCCTCTTCTTACCAGAAAGATGTTTGTTTCTGTCGGCGCGATGCGTGGAGAAACCCGCTGGCCCCCTCTCCAGTGAGCCATGTTTCCGTGAAGCAAAGAACGTTACAGTCTCTGATGTCCCTCTGGAATGCTACCCTTGCTCGGATTTCATCAACCTTGTTGTCAAGAGACTGGACATTGGCGAGAAGGATGCTATGGAGTGGTGCACGATGTGCCCGTCTCCTGAGTCTGACCAGAAGACCGCCTCGTTTCCCTCTTTTTCGGAGTCGTTTTTTTGGGTCGCTGCATGGGATCCATTCCTTTGTCCTGGGTGAAAGGCAGAACACAGGATCCGCGTCGCGAAAAACATATTCTTGGTCGTACTGATGGTGAGTTGACGCTGATCTTATATTCAGTAGTTCTTCTCGACTGTATGTAATGAAACCTAAGATGACCTGGGGTACTAATGTAAGAAATAACACGTAAAAAAACAAAACACTGCATAGTTTCCTAGGAACGCGAAGCGAGGCGGCCATCTCTGTCGGCGCCATTATTATAAGAAGGCTAGTGTTTGGAATTTTGTATGGAATTGATGACAAGTAAGAGTGATTGATTGTTTAATGCTTATATTTACACCAATTCTGAAAAAAATCCTGTTATATGATAATGAATACCTCAAGTAGCCTATATGTGTGTGACACATGCTCTGTAATGTGTGGTCTCCTCTCATACTCTTTGGCTGCATTTACACAGGCAGCCCAATTCTGATATTTTGGCCATTATTTTTACTCAAATACCCTGTTTCATGAGAATGAATTGGCTTTGGTTATAACCTGGTTGTAACCTACCAGTCTGCTCTTCCAAGTTAAAATTGTCAATGTCTACAAGAAAAACTAATAGGAATGTGTGTTTAAAGCTATTCCAATCTATTCTTCTCCACTCCTGTTTCCTGTGTTTGTGTGTGTGTGTGTGTGTGTGTGTGTGTGTGTGTGTGTGTGTGTGTGTAGTGTGTGTAGCGTGTGTAGCGTGGGATGGATTACAGTGCCGGATCGAGGCCAGAGTTGGTAACTGATATTATTTCATGGCTCTCTCCAAGTTGCATCTCTCTTTCTGACCTCATTGAAGACAACCCTGCCCAGTGACATCCAGATGTGGCAGGGTTGAGCCACATGCAGCAGTCATTATTTGTACCCCAGTTAGAGGAAAAATAGGACGACAGATTTTTGTTTCCTTCCACAATTCACACTTCCTGTCACAGGATGGCACATACTGTATGCTTACTATGCTTACATCACCACTACACAGAATGTGTGTATGGCTCTATTGTCCATGATTACAATTGTATTGTATGGATGGTTGCAGCTTTATCCCACACTAAAGCTGGGTGTGCTTGAAGGCAGTTTGTGTTGTGTATAATAGTTATTTTTTGGTGCCAAGGTCATGTATAAATTGCCTGGCTGGGCTGTGGAACAGTGGAATTGTTAACAGGCATTACCTGTGGGATGCAGGGATTATGGTGCTTTAACTCCCTGCTATCAACCAATCAGCATCCAGGATCCAAACAACCCATTTTATAAAGTCTAATAATCCTGGCTGGATAATCGTACCCTGTGAGGACCTGTGTGGGTGCAGGCTTTTGCTCCAGACCAAACAGTGCCGGTTACACACTTGATTCAACTGATAAACATCTTGATTGAAGAATATGATACTTTGAAACAGGTATGCTACTGCTTGGGCTGGAGCAAACGTCTGCACCTACACCAGTCCTTTGCGCATAAGATTGGACACCACTCCTTTATAGGGTCACGGGCTACAATGTTAGAATAGATTGTACACAGATACTGATGTCTGGTTGATATTATAGGTCAATAAGTTGGAAATTGATTAATTTAGCAGCGCAAAACAGTCTGCGAACCAGGGAATTAAAGGAAAAGCGCCCTATTGGAAGGAGCTGCACTGAGACGGTTCAGAAAATTCAGGGCCGTCACAGTGTGTCCAATGAGCCACAAGGGACTGCATAATCAATAGATTACTTGCACCACGTCATAAAACAGCTTCCTGGCAATAAAGGTCATGGTGATCTGCTTCCAGCTAACTACTTCCTGTTTTTAGCTGTTGGTTGCCTATATTGAGAAACACTCTTTTCATGACACTTCGCTACAGCTATGACTGGAAGTTACTTTTACGTAGCAGGTTTTTTTGGCTCACTATTCCATGTAGAACTGGTTTAACCTGTCTAAGATATTGGTTCCCAATTGGGGATCAACCCTCCCACGTTCAGCTGAAACGGTGGCGCATGGAACGCAAAAATATTCTTAAAAATATTTAACCTCCACACATTAACAAGTCCAATAGCTCAAATGAAAGATAAACACCTTGTTCATCTAGCCAGCAAGTCAGATTTCTAAAATGTTTTACGGCGAAAACATAGCACATATATATGTAAAACCACCACCAGACACAGCTCATTTGAATAGCCAAAACATGCAATCAACAAACGCAGGATTAAAAAATAAATCGCTCACTAACCTTTTGAAAATCTTCATCAGATGACAGTAATATGACATGTTACACAGTACATTTTTTTTTTTTCAATAATATGCCATTTATATCCATAAATGTCCATTTACAGTGAGTTCACGTTCAGAAATTACTCAAAAATGCCCGCAGGAAATCTAGGTAGCGCGGCAAGATAACGTAAATAGACATCATAAACTTTGACTAAATATACATGTTCTACATATAGTTAGAAAGATACACTGCTTCTTTATGCAACCGCTTTGTTAGATTTATTTTTAACGTTACAGAAATCGCACACTATTCAATATGCTGAGACGGCGCTCAGTTCCAAGCTACATTTCTACGTAATGTTGGAGTCAACAGAAACACAGATTTAAGCATAAATATTCCCTTACCTTCGATGGTCTTCGTTCAGAATGTTCTGGAAGGCTTCATACTTACCCAATACATCGTTTGGTTTCAAGTCTTGCGTCTTTGTATTAGCTACTGCTAATAACATCAGCTGAAATGCACCCAAAACGTCCTCTGGTCCGGAAAAGTTGCGCATCAAAACTTCAAAATTACATATTATATGTTGACTAAACAGGTCAAACTAAGTGCAGAAGCAAGCTTTATGATGTTTTAGACACGCAAAACAAACTTCAATTCAATCGGCCATCGTCTGCCCTTCTCTTGAGTGCTGGAACAAAGGAATGGCTGGGACCAATTCGCGCCCCTACGCACAGCCTATTTTCTCGTGGCACGCACTAATTTCACTCCCATAGGGTCAATTCTCGCGGGATTTGAACGATTCAAATCTCTACTGAAAGAGGACATCTAGCGGAAGAGATATAAAGTCTCCCCAGAATCATAACTGGTTGGGAAGGGTGGGGGCCATGACGTCAAAGTTGCTCCAACTTTCATGGCCACAAAAACTAGTTTGGAAGAATGCCTGCCCTGTGAGTTCTGCTATACTTACAGACATAATCAATCAATCAATCAAATTTATTTTATATAGCCCTTCGTACATCAGCTGATATCTCAAAGTGCTGTACAGAAACCCAGCCTAAAACCCCAAACAGCAAGCAATGCAGGTGAAGAAGCACGGTGGCTAGGAAAAACTCCCTAGAAAGGCCAAAACCTAGGAAGAAACCTAGAGAGGAACCAGGCTATGTGGGGTGGCCAGTCCTCTTCTGGCTGTGCCGGGTGGAGATTATAACAAAACATGGTCAAGATGTTCAAATGTTCATAAATGACCAGCATGGTCGAATAATAATAAGGCAGAATAGTTGAAACTGGAGCAGCAGCACAGTCAGGTGGACTGGGGACAGCAAGGAGTCATCATGTCAGGTATTCCTGGGGCATGGTCCTAGGGCTCAGGTCCTCCGAGAGAGAGAAAGAAAGAGAGAATTAGAGAGAGCATATGTGGGATGGCCAGTCCTCTTCTGGCTGTGCCGGGTGGAGATTATAACAGAACATGGCCAAGATGTTCAAATGTTCATAAATGATCAGCATGGTCGAATAATAATAAGGCAGAACAGTTGAAACTGGAGCAGCAGCACAGCCAGGTGGACTGGGGACAGCAAGGAGTCATCATGTCAGGTAGTCCTGGGGCATGGTCCTAGGGCTCAGGTCCTCCGAGAGAGAGAAAGAGAGAAGGAGAGAATTAGAGAACGCACACTTAGATTCACACAGGACACCGAATAGGACAGGAGAAGTACTCCAGATATAACAAACTGACCCTAGCCCCCCGACACATAAACTACTGCAGCATAAATACTGGAGGCTGAGACAACGGTTTTAGAATCTTTAGAGTGTTTTCTATCCAATAATAATTTTATTATCTAATATTTGCATATATTAGCAATTTTTGACAGATTTTTTTTTCAGTTTACTAGGGGTACCCAATCTCTCCAAAGGGGGCATATGTCTGCCATATCCTTGTTTTCAAGCATGAACTGCTAATTTCAAGTCTTGCCACAACATCTCAATTGGGATTAGGTCTGGACTTTAAAACTTTAACTAGGCCATTCCAAAACTTCACATTTGTTGCTTTTTAGCCATTTTCATGTAGACCTAATTGTGTGTTTTGGATCATCTAGCTGCATGACCCAGCTGCGCTTCAGCTTCAGCTCACAGACAGATGGCCTGACATTCTCCTGATTAATTCTCTGATACAGAGCTGAATTCATTGTTCCTTCTATTAAGGAAGTTGTCCAGGTCCTGAGGCAGCAAAGCATCCCCAAACCACCACATTACCACCACCATGCATGACTGTTGGTTTAAGGTTCTTACTGTGGAATGCAGTATTTGGTTTTCGCCAGGCACAATGGTACCCATGTCGTCCAAAAGGTTGTACTTTTGACTAATCTGTCCATAGAACATTCTTCCAAGAGTCTTGATGATCATACAGGTGCTTTTTGGCAAACTTGAGTCAACTTTTTGGACCAGATGGGTCGGTTCCCATTATGTCTACCGAAAACCAAACACTGTGTGTCAGCACAATGGACATGGCGTGCGACGTGTGTGTAGGGGGGCTATGGAAAGCCTCTGAGCGGTTATGTATGACTCCTTTTGGGTTTCAATCAGATCAAGCATAAAAATGCAATAGCCAACACCCTCATTACTGGTGTTTTGGAGGTGTTGGAAGTGTAACCGCATTAGAGCTGTCAAAATGCTTCTCATCTCTGTGGTAGGCCAATAACGTGATACGCCTCTGCCTGTAATAATTGATTTTGATTTATAAGTGCGTGTCAAGTTCACTCTTACCTAGCTAGCTGTAAAAAGCGTTAGTGTTATTATAGTTATTATAGTGCCTTAGCCTATTTAGCTAGCTCGAACCAGCTAATCTGCCATGATGGATATCAGAAATTTGCTTCCCTAAGGTACCCAAACAAAGGAGGAGAGCAATGAGCAGCAGCACCAAACCACTGAGACCACCGCCAAGCCAAGCAGTGATGATGCTCCCGAGCTCCAGATAGTTCCGTGTGCAAAGCCTACCCACCCTTCCACAAGCGCAGCCATGATAATGGCTCCATTGCAGCCTCCACTTCCGACTGTTCCTGATGATCTTGGAACAGAGGAGCCAGCCTAGGTTAGCCTAGAATCCTTCCATAGCCGCAGGTTTACTGGGCTACACAATAACCCATATTTTTCAAATATTTGCAAATTAATTAAACATAAAAAACATGTTTACGCTGCTGCTAATCTCTGTTTGTTATGTATGCATAGTCACTTTACCTCTACCTACATGTAAATATTACCTCAATTACCTCAACTAACCTGTGCTCTTTGCACATTGACTCTGTACCAGTACCCCCTCTATATAGCCTCGCTACTGATATTTTATTGTTGCTCTTAAGTGATTTTAAACATTTCTATTTTCTTATTTTTTTATTATTATATATTTTCTTACTTCAGTTTTTTTTTTGTAAATACTTTATTATGACACTCAAGAAGCATTATGATAATCATATAAACCAGATAGGCTTATCATGTACATGCCCTTGTGTCAGTTATCAGTCAAAAAGAGAGTGTTTTGTCCTGCTCCTGAAATCTGCTCCTGCATTTATCCCAGTCATCAGCAACAGAGCACTGCAATTACAATGATAATTGAATATGTATTTTAAAAAAACGGAGTTCCCAGTTGTTTTGAAAGCACCATAAATCCAGAGAATGACAGACTTTGATGACAAAATTTGCCCACAGTGGACCACCGTGCCAACTTCCTGTTCAAGTGAGCACAAGGTGAGTCCTTGTATGCACGCCCAATTTTTCAGTTTTTGATTTGTTAAAAAGTTTGAAATATCCAATAAATGTCGTTCCACTTCATGATTGTGTCCCACTTGTTGTTGATTCTTCACAAAAAAATACAGTTTTATATCTTTATGTTTGAAGCCTGAAATGTGGCAAAAGGTCGCAAAGTTCAAGGGGGCCGAATACTTTCGCAAGGCACTGTATGTATACCGTAAGAAAGTAAGAAAGTAAGTGTATGTTGTGTAGTAAGCTGTTAGTAGCCCATGTGCCTCACCCTAATAATTTTACCCCTCTTAATTTTGCCTACTGTTCTGACTTGGTTGTGCACATGTAGCCTATAACCTGTTTTAGAGAAATGTAATCATCAAATGTTGTAAGAGCTTTCATTGTCTGCTTATATGCCTTTATTTATCCTACGGCTATGACTTGGTGTACAGGAAAAACACTGTAAGAACGGCCCATGTTCTGAATTCTGTCGCTGTACATTTCAAAAGTGCTAAACAAATAGTTATATTGACTACGTCCGTCCTAGCTCGCTCTTTAATGTCTTAATCGAAATGATTGCCTCTTATCTAGCCCGTATACCATAGTTTGTATGTCATAATTGTCAGGAGAAACCACATTTGTTTAAGCAAGTCAGCCATATCAGCTAAGGTTTCTCAAAAGGCAGTAAATGAGGTGGAAAGAAGTGTTTCTCTGCTCCGCTGTTAGCCAGGTGTAGCAGTGGTCAGGTGTTTTACTGCTGTTGGGACAGCTTTATGTAGGCCCTAACAGTTTGTCACCGCTATAGTGCAATTCATGTATTGTTTAGTGTTGTGTTGTGCAGTGGCTTTGCTGGCATGCATCCCACTTTTATTGTATTTTTTTTGCCCCACCAAGATTTACGCCAAAAAATTGCCACTGTGTAGGTGTCATAACCAGCCATAAAATAACGCAATATATGTCACAATGGGTGCAAATATAAGGGTCATGACAGTGTTATGACCATATTATGCCAAGTTATGACAAGTTATGTCAGCTGTAATGACATTATGACATGGTTATGACCATGTGAATCATGAATCGGGATTTTCCATGTCGTTTTTCCGTAAGGGTTGCTTCAGCGTCGAGGGGAAAGGAGCGAAATCAGACTATTTGTTGTTTATATTGATGCTGATTAATTATTTGTTATACTGACATTGACATGCTATTTTAAACCTTGATTAAAAAAAGCGCATCCCCTTCCTTATCGCAGCATAGTGTCAACGTCAAAATAGGCTTTCCTGACTCTGAAGTCAGGAGGACTTTGAGTTAGCCTACTAGCCTGGCTACTACCTACGTATGTCCAGCAGAGCTACAATTCAGTGCCAAAGTTTGATTACCATTTAACATTTGTGAATAAAGTGCGGCTTACGTTTTTTAATTTTAAATCTTTGCTTCCGTCTCATTATGCATTCTAGAGCAAACCAGCATGTGGAAATCCCTGTAGGTCTCTTCTACCTTCAGCACAGAGACATCCAGCAACAGTGCCTTTGATTTGAGGGGTTGCAAATGCGCAGTTCGGCGTGAAATGACCGTTAGACCTGATGACTTGTTTCTGGCATGAGCTTAGCTAGCCAAGGTCACCATGACATTGCCTACAAGTGTGATCTGGGATTTATATTGGAGAAGCAGATTCTGCCCATCTTCATACTGTCTTGGATGTCATTGCTTAAAACAATAAGCAAACAATACAGAGGGTGTTTAAGAAAATATATTGAATATTCTATTCCAAGACAGTCTCACTGTTGTAACAGTGTGATGTGTAGCTTCAGGCACACTCTATGCTGTGTAAAATGTATTTTGTCCAAAAATGCTAAAGTAAGTGTTTCTTGGCAGTGACTTTTCTAAGTCACTTCCTAGTTATCTAAAGTAGCAGGCGTCAAAGTAACATGACACTAGATCCCTCGCATTCTGGTCTTGACAAAAAAAAAAGTAATCTGTCTAGAGCAGTCCAATCTCATTTAACCCAGAACGAAAATCTTGTGTAATTTGGTCAGATGCGGGATTAAATTCTGGGTCCACGTGTCAGAAATTGGTTACGGTTAGGCAAAGTCTCCACCCGGCTATAGCTGCCTGCTTATATGGTTAGAAAATAAATAAGTAGTGAGATAAATATTCACGGCTACCGCTTCAAGGAAAAAAGGTCTGTACGGATGAGTATTTACTAAATAAATACACATGGCTACCGCTCTGAAAGGGAGGACTGAACAGATGAATATTTAGAACGCAGGAAGAACGCTGTCCTGATTGTGCGGCGTTCAACTGCAAAAAGAAATCCTGCAAATAGAAAACGCTCCGCCTAGCTAAATGGGGGTTTATAAATTAGTAGGTCATGCCACGATATTGCTCTAACGTAGAATAAAGATCAGTACGGGGTGGATGAATAGGATATGAAGACAAGCTGATCCGATTAGAGAGTAGTCTCGTCATATCATAGAAATCCTATAATCTAGAAATATGTTGAGGAAGTGAATTAAGTCGATAAAGAAATTATAGGTCGTTTTTAGGTAAAAACGAAGGGTATGCGTGAAAAATCCTATAGAATAATACCAGCTTATGTAGAGGATGTGGATTAAGTTAGGTAATACATTTTAGGTTGTTTTTAGGTAAAAACAAAAGGATTGAATGAATGAATGAAAATAAACGAATGAATGACAATTCTTTGTGATGAATGAGCAGATTAGAAAGAAGAGGAAGAACAGGCTGTGTGTCTGTGACCAACTGGGAATGCGCAGACAGTCAACTGAGTGTAATTTGAGAAAGAGAGCGCATTTAACTCTCACTGGGAAGAGGAACGAAATCAATAAATATTGGGCAAGATAGGTTATACATAAGGATAAAACATTGACTGGATAATGAGTTAAAAGACCATTGTAAAAAGTACAATAGGTGTTAAAAAGAGGTATTAAACAAGGCATGGATAGTATATAACGGATGCGAAGTAGGAAGAAATAACTTACAAATATACAGGTAAACTAAAATATACTGGTTAAAATAAATCTAGGCGGTCTAGAATAAAGTGACAAAACTGCATGAGAGACACCAAAACAGAAGTCTAGAACACATATTAAAAATATCACGAGCCCTGTAAATGAAATAGGAGGAAAACAGCAGGCGACTCTGGCACTCTGTAGCAACAGAGGCTGCAATTTAAAAATAGCCTGAAGGACAGGAGAGACTGTTTCAATAAAACTATGAATCAGGAATTAAACAGTAAAATAGGCTAAGAGAGAATATAGCAAGCGGATAAATAAAGAGATAAGAAAGCGTAGGCTTTGATAGGAGAAATTAAGTGATGTGACTAATAAATTATTATTTGGGAAAGTAGGGTAGCTCTACCTTGGAAAATAGTAAATAAAATGTGTATGTGCACGTTAATTCTACCAATTCGGCTTGAATATGAAAGAGCAAACTGGATAATGTAGGGCAACATTACCCGGTAAACAGGATAAACAAAATAATGAATTGGAACAATCACATAAAACCATAACAAGAAGCTTAACTTACCAGCGTTTTGATGTTAATTAACATTCTATCATCAGAAAATACATTATGATGGGGGACAGATATGATTCTGCTTGCCCTCGCAGACGTGCGAGTGGTTTGCAGAGCTATAGAAAATATCTAAGCGTAAGAAGTGGTAGATCAGGAGCTAACAAGTATGGGGGAAGAATGAGTGTAAGGTGACCCTGGAACTTAGTGCGGTAGCAGAGAATGCCGCTATACAAGAATTTGCATCCTTTTCAAAAGAGCAACAACTAATCGTTTTAAGGTTAGTGAGAATGGAATTTTCACCAAGCGGTGTATCTGATCGATCAATAAGTGGTTCATAGAGAGTACAGTTTATATGTGATGAAATACGTACTGGATCACGTTTTACCTAACTTCTAGTAAGGTACCGATGTGATTTACTAAGAGCCCCACTTGGAATCATTTTGCATTGAAACAACAGTTTCAGTGGTGATAAAATACGTGGAGAAGTTGTTATTTGCGTCAAAAGACGGAAAATAAACGTATGAGAAATCACCAACGTGGTAAAATTAGTTAGAAGAAAAGCTAAATGTAATATGGGTGTTTTCAATTTCTAAGGGTAAGATACAGATAACCAACCAGGAAGAAACTATGCGTTCTGTGCATGGCTAAAACTTTTATCGCATGCTCAGGAAAAGTAAGGGGATTTTAGTTTTGTTAGACATTCTATAGCGTCATTTTCTGAAACTGCTAAGAATAAAATCAATATATATGTAATACTATTGGCTTGCTGATTTAAAAGGTAACATTGTGAATGTTAACAAAATGTACATTTCTTTTCCAGAAAAAAGGAGTTACATTTTCTCTGGTCAAAATGTCATTGGAGACTGTAGTACTGAGGAAAGCAGTTAGAGATATTCGGCCACTTTAAAAGTCTTATCTGGTTAAGGCTATAACTGGAGTTCCGGGTAAGTGAGGCCGGCTCATGTGTATTCTTGGCCTATATGGGATAGTGGGTTTCCTTTGGAAGGGTTTTTTTCAGTTCAGTTTCAGATTGGGTATGCAGAAGGATGGAAATGTTTTTGAAAATGTATTTAAGTTGTTTCTAAAGAAAAGAGAGTGGAAACATTTTAATGGTGTCAAATGCCCTGAACCCTAAGAATTTCCCGTGAAGACTGATCAACTTCACTAGAAATTGTTGGAACAGGTGGGATTTAATTATAAAATGATTGATAAACACCAGTCTCTATTCAAAGTGTACCATCACTTTGAAATTCTATTATTTCCTTGGGAAAAAGATGAAGAGTTGTAATCTTAAATTAACTAGTTATTCGAATAGGTTTATTTTTATTTAACATGGGTTCATAGGAGAAATTATCAGTTCCCTGGGGTTATGGTCTTTCGGTAAATACAACATGTGCTTTGTTCATTCTGCATATAAAATATAAAATGGAAATATATGTTAACAAGGGATAACAGTTACTTCAAATAGTTTGTTGGAGTGGGGGTCTCTGCGAGGGTTATGTTGATAACTACATAATCTGTAACTCGTCTGAGAGATCGCCAGTAGACTAAGGGAGTTATCATGGAATGTGACGTCAGAATGCATTAATGCTTGGGAGAGACTATCACCACAACAAGTGTGTGTGAAACTCAAACCCACCCTACTGGCTGAATAGTGTGGGACAACTGTGTCTGATGACCTGTGAACTGTATCTGGAATGATGTGTCTGGGAGAAGAAGGGGGATTGGGGTAATTACTTTTTATTACCAGGCCACTCATGACAGAAAAAGGCAAAAGGGCGTATGGTAAATAGATATTACTGGTACAAAAAGTTTTTAGTATAATGTTAATTATTAAAGGGATGATGTATTGAATTGAGGAGGTCAAATTTGAGTTAAAGTAAGCACTAAGGACTGATATCCTGAATATTGGGTTGGACAATTTATAAACAACATTTAGTTATGTTTTGAATATAGGACTGTTTAAATTTACTAAGCCTAGGGAAGCTCTGGAAACTAATCCTGAGACAGGTTGATTGACAGAACTTGCAGAATATTAGATTAAAGGTTTTTGTTTCTTTTGTTTTACAATGTCATTGTAACTGGAGTGATACATTGGAATGATATAAGTAATTGAATTAAAGGTAGTCTGTTGTGCGATAACACCCAAGGATAAAGAAGAAAGAGACCAATATGGGCGTAGAATGAAACGGATGGACGTTTTCCTCAGGTTTAATTACATTACAAATAGTGGTAATTTATTGCAAAAATGCAGTTATTATAATTTACTTTACTATTTTTCTTGTTTGGTCAATTTATTTTTGTTTTGAGGAAAATAAGTGTGTATATTGTTCCTGAGGAGGGACTGATATAAATTGACTAAAAATGATTTGAGAATGTTTAAGTATGTATCAAAGGAAGGAAATTAGAAGTAGTGACTTATGTGTTATGAGTTAGAAAAACTGTAACTACATTGGGGGCTCATACATGAAGGTTATGTTAGCGGAGGGGTGTTATTTCTAGAAACAATGTATATTAATAGACGAGATAACTCACAGAAAAGTGAAGGACAGTTGGTCTTGTAAAAATATAGGAATATAAAATATAGGGACAATTCTAAAATTAAATAGAACATTACACATACCTAGATTATGGTAAAAGTAATAAGTAGTGGCATTTTGAACACTAGAGCAAAAGTTTAAGAAACTTATGACTTAGTTTTGTTAGGATTGGATATACTTCCAACTGGAAGACACTTGATTGATTACATGCTATTCTTACAGCAGTTGCTGTAGGGACCATAATTTGTCTATCATTATGAATATTTTGTGGCAGGAGGCCAGGTATTTGAGACAGAATGTTTACATAGGGCTGTTATTTAAAAATTAAGATTTAGTCATCTTGCTTTAAGAAGAAAGTCTGTTGTCAGGAAATAACCCATGTGTTAGTGTGTATGTCCCCAGGAAAAAACAGCACATAAGAGGCCAGATGGAAGGGCATGGGCTGAATTCTGAGTGTACATCAAGATACACCAGGCTGGGGATATACTTCTTACAGCACCTGCAGTGGTAAAGATCGTCATGTCTCTCTTTGGTGGGTGCATAAGTCTCACAAGAAGTAAGGTCCAGCTGGAGGGAGGGAGGGAGGGAGGGAGGGAGGGAGGGAGGGAGGGAGGGAGGGAGGGGGAGAGGGAGAGGGAGAGGGAGAGAGGGAGAGGGAGGGAGGGAGGGAGAGAGAGAGATCCACTGTAGACATACTGGGTTGAGTTAGGGGTTTACTTGTTTTATTTGTTAAATGTATCATGTGAAAAAAGGCTAGATGTTAGGGTAGTTGTACTCTAAACAACATGTTGAAGGCTCGATGTGAAAACCCATTCAGTGTTGAATTACTTCAAGAAGAAATAGTGTTGATTAAGGTTATGCACATGCTTATCAGTTGAAATAGAGCAGATGGGAAACTAAGAAAACAATTTTTTTTTTTAAATGACATGATTTGATTGAACACCTCTCAGAACCTGGGGCCAAAAGGGGAAGACTGGGTAAAAGCACAAGGAAGCTTATTAGGGCTTTCATTTTTGTGGAGTCCAGCAGAAAAGTATCCTGGAGGCATAGAGTCAGGTGACGAGAGAGTGGGAATTGTCGTGGTCTCAGATTTCAGTATTCATGAATATATTCATGCATAACATATAACATTCTCAATACTGTTATGTTTTGTCCTTTGTTTTCCAAGTCTTATGTTTAGGAAACCAGATGGAGAAGGGCTCGCCAGCTTCAGCTAGAATGTCAGTTTGTGTGATGAGTGATGGAAGTAAGAGAATGTATGGTGTAATCATAGAACAGAGGCCATAAGTCTCTAAGTCTGAATGCCTCACAGAAAGAAGGCAGAAACCTGAACCAGGACGAGAGGTTCTACATCTGATGATCCAAGGGGACCAGAAGGACCTCTCCCAGTGATACCAGGAGATCTAGTCTACGTTCGAGTGTTCCGGAGGAAGTGGGATCAGCCGAGGAGAGAAGGACCCTACGAGGTGGCAACAGCAACAAACACGGCCGTCCAAGTGAAAGGAAGCAAGATGTGGTACCATGGTACCATCTGAATCACTGCACCTGAGTCCCAACAGAAAGAAGGACACAACCATATAGAGATGAGGACACAGAGGATGCTGATCCATCAGGCAGGAGCTCAGAAGGAGAAGGAACAGCAAAAGCAATCGAGACGCCAGGGAGGAGCCAAGAGAACAGCGAACTAAGTAAAAGCCCCAAAAAAAACGACAGGTGCACCGCCTAAGGCACCCAGAAGAAGACAAAGAAGAGACAACACTGGAGAGAGAACCTGCGAACAACCAGAATTCACTCCTGTGGGGCCAGAGAGTCCAGGGATGGGAGGAAGTAACATGCCTGATATTCTGATGACATACTTGTTGTGGCAGACCTCTTTGACAGAAGCCCTCCACAGTGGGACCCCGAAATACCACCTGCAGAATGGGAACATCTCTTCCCTAAAATTGACACCCTTCCAGAGGGAAGCCCAGTCCGGCCTGAGGAGGGAGCCTCAGGAGAAGAAAGAAGAGGAGAGGCCTCACAAGGAACAGAAGGAGAGACCCCACAAAGAGGAGGAAAAGTCCAGCAAGCTGAAGAAAATGGGGATTTCCCCAAAATTTACTTTTCAGCTCTTGAATTGTCTCCTTAACAGACAATTGAAGTTAGAACCACAGAAGAACAATGACATTGACATAACAGAAGTAACAGTGAACGCTAGGATAGAAACAACAGACTCACGCACAATCAAGATGTAGGGTGGAAACAGGAAGAGAAGAGAGGAACCAGCCAAACAATCTAAAAAGACTGACAAGGTTAGAATCTCTGTTCCACCTCAACACATAACTGAAACAGGAGAACAGAAGACAAAAGGATCAAACCCTTACCGGAGATTGCATCCGGTGGATGGACACATCATCAAACGAAGGGAGAAGTCATTTGGGACTCGTTAACCAAAGAAGTAGACGAGTGGGTGCTCACCATGAATCAGATTGAACCAGTTGAAGGTGAATAATTAATAGTTGAAATAACGAGAAGATTGACCGAAGGGAGTAGCACCTCAGTCATTAGAATTGGTCTTACGCCAATACCTAAACAGGAAGAGCCTGTGGTAGCTAGAACGACAACAACAGTGGAAGCTGCTGTGAAGACCACAGTAGCTACCACTAAGATAACATCAACTGCCCTTACCAAGCAGTCCACTGTACCCACAAAGAAACCTAAAACATCAGAACCAGGAGGGATCTTTACTGACATTTGGAACGTTTTGACAAACTCTAATGATATACCTCAAGACAAAAACATTGTAAAAGCGACATCCATCTCAGAATCAGAACCACTCAAGGATACCACACGAGAAGAAGTAGTGAAGAACGAGTGGTACGAATGGGCTAAGTATACAGCAGAAATCAACATAGGATGGACAATTGTATTTTGTGTAGAAAATCACCTTTGTCTGATCTTTTGATAGTACCTGAACTTGCATCATTTGAAGAATGTGTTAAATGTAAAATGTTCTTATTTCTTTATTATTTCTTCTTATTTCTTTGTGTAACATAGAATGCCGTTTGGCACTAAGTAACACTAAAGGCAGGAGTGAATTAAATAAAAATATGTTGGGAGAACATGAATTGAATGATCCTCATAATGATGGGTTACTATTGCAAAAATAGAAGAAAGGGAAAAATAAATAGCTGATTGTTTCTGGATGTGTGGGAATACTACATGCTCATTGCTTCTTCACAATATAATGATTGATTATAAGTGTTTTATTCTTTACAGACTAGATCTTTTACTCCTATCTCTATGTTATTGTTTGGAGATGTTTGGTCTAGTTGGGTTTTGTAAGTGTTTTATGTTTCAAATAGGATCTAGAGATGTTTGGTCCAGGTGATTTGTAAGCTTTATTTTGGTTAATGTTTTGGTCAACTGTTGGTATTTGCCTCCACCCTATATGTCCTTTTAGTGTAATTTTTGGTGCTAAATAAGCACCAGAGGAGGGTTTTGTGGGAGAAAGATGTACATATAGGGAGGAACATAATACTGTAACACAAGAGAAAGATACACTTAGAGTGCATTTGCCATTCTGGTAAAATGCATTGTCTATTGTATAGGACAGGAGGCCAGAGTAAGGCCATGAGAGTATAGGACAGCTGCATTGTCTATTGTATAGGACAGGAGGCCAGAGTAAGGCCATGAGAGTATAGGACAGCCAAACACTAAAAACAGACCACACGAAGAGAAGGCGACACATAGGCGCCTAGGACAACTGGACACACAAGAATAGAGGAATGTATAGTATTTTTAGTATAGCTGGACACGCTAAAAACAGATGAGACACATAGTCTGCTGATCCTAGATAACACACATACAAAAGAACGCATTAAGCTAAGTGCAGGGACAAAGCAAGCCTATAGAATAGAGGAATGTATATTATTTTTAGGACAAAGCAAGGGTCTTGCCACCATTATTATCTGACGAAAAGCAGATATGGGCATTATTGGGCGTGAACAAGCAGGAAGCCTGAACTAAAAAGGTAATGTTAGGCAGAACAATTAGGGGAATTATGTTTATCTGCATATGGGTTGGACCCATATGCTATATGTGTATAAATACAGGACCCGGGGCTCTGGGAAGCGGTGTGTGTTCCGCGGACCACTCCGGCTTGCTATACGTTGTATTAAAAGCCTATTGATTTCACAAGTTCTTGCAAGTGTCATATTTGAACCGATTTTCCACGACAATGGCCATGATTATAGGTTTGAGATGGGCGGAGGAGGTGAAACCACTCAGAGTGGTGATCTGCTCTGATTCGGTACAGTGCTGAGTGGTGTGGAGACGGGCAGGTTGGATAGGGGAGACTTGTTTGTGGAGATGATGGTGCTGTTAATGGGACTGAAGAGGATGGGAGGGGTGGTGAGCTTTGACTGAGTTCCCGCCCATGTGGGTGTGGTGGTTAATGAGAAGGCTGATGTGGTGGCTAAGAGTACGGTGAGGAGAGAGGGTGTAGATATTCAGGTCCTGCTGGGCTACAGGTAAGTCAAGTCCTTGATCCGAGGAAAAGAGCTCGATCTTTGGCAAAGGGAGTGGGATTCTAGTAGTAAGGGGAGGCAATTTTATCACGTGAACCAGTTAGTTAAGGAAGAGGTGGGGAGTATGGGAAGTATGTGCGAGGAGGTTGTGTGGAGTAGACTACGGTTGGGACACACATGTTGGAATGCCATGTGTTGGATGATAGGGAGAAATACAACAGGTTTGTGTGATGAGTGTTTAGTGGAGGAAACAGTGGAGCATGTGTTGATATTTTGTTCATATTATGATATAGATAGGGAGAGATTGTGTGAAAGGGTTAAAGAGGCTGGACGGGGTTGGGGTTTGGGTGGTGAAGTGGTGTATAGGGATCTATTTCACTTTCTTAGAGGAACAAGACTAATGAAGAGAATTTCATGTAGGTAGAATATGATTGGCCTCACACTCCAGTACAGTATTTATTTTTAACCTTTATTTAACTAGGCAAGTCAGTTAAGCAGAAATTCTTATTTACAATGACGGCCTACCCCGGCCAAACCTGGACGATGCTGGGCCAATTGTGCACCGCCCTATGGGAATCCCAATCACGGCCGGATGTGATACAGCCTGGATCCGAACTAGGGACTGTAGTGACGCTTGCACTGAGATACAGTAATTTGGTCCGCTGCCCCACTCGGGAACCCAAAAGTAGGTGATGGTGTACGATTATTTTGGCTAGCTAGCTACTTCAGTTCACACAAGTGTACTGGCACGGAATAGCCATAAAGCCCGGAATAGCCCAGTTCAGATACATAAGAAGAGAAACGATGCAATGGTTTGTTTGATCTGAACGGTCTAGTTTTAGAACGTCTCATGTCATTGCCTGGGGTATTGAAGAAGTCAGCTTTAGCCAAAAAGTTGCGACAAGAAGGATCCATTAGCCATTCAAAGAACAGTACGCTAACATTCTGTGTTCAGCTAAGCTAGCAAAGCAGAGAACTAGCTATTTTGCTGTACATAGAGTTGAAGTCGGAAGTTTACATACACTTAGGTTGGAGTCATTAAAACTCGTTTTTCAACCACTCCACAAATTTCTTGTTAACAACCTGCAGTTCTGGCAAGTTGGTTATGACATTTTTCCAAAAATTGATTACATACAGATTATTTCACTTATAATTCACTGTATCACAATTCCAGTGGGTCAGAAGTTTACATATACTAAGTTGACTGTGCCTTTAAACAGCTTGGAAAATTCCAGAAAATTATGTCATGGCTTTAGATGCTTCTGATAGGCCAATTTACATAATTTGAGTCAATTTGAGGTGTACCTGTGGATGTATTTCAAGGCCAACCTTCAAACGCAGTGCCTCTTTGCTTGACATCTTAGGAAAATCAAAAGAAATCAGCCAAGACCACAGAAAAAACATTGTAGACCTCCACAAGTCTGGTTCATCCTTGGGGGCAATTTCCAAATGCCTGAAGGTACCAAGTTCATCTGTACAAACAATAGTATGCAAAAATAAACACCACGCAGCTGTCCTACCGCTCAGGAAGAAAAAAGCCAGACTACGTTTGCAACTGCACATGGTGTCAAATATCGTACTTTTTGGAGAAATGTCCTTTGGTCTGATGAAACAAAAATAGAACTGTTTGGCCGTAATGACCATCGTTATGTTTGGAGGAAAATGGGGGTGGCTTGCAAGCCGAAGAACACCATCCCAACCATGAAGCACGGGGGTGGCAGCATCATTTGTGGGGGTTCATGGAGGAGGAAAATGATGTGGATATATTGAAGCGACATCTCAAGACATCAGTTAAAGCTGTAGGTGTATATAAACTTCCGACTTCAACTGCAGCTAGCCTGGCTTGTTGACGTTTCTCACAAGTCAAAAACTGTACCCTACCCTGTTTCTGGTGCAAGTATTTCATGACACTCATTTGCTACAACAAGGGTCAACTTTGTTTCAAAGTTTCATCACGGTACCATTATCGTGGAAACGTTCTCAACTGCACATCTCGTGTTCTTATTCTGAATGCCCTGTCTTTAATCAGCTGTTAATCAGCTGCACTTTCACTGCAGTTTCAAAACTGATATATTTTTTGTAAGGGACAGAGTACTCAGAATTGCTGTTGAAATAGGTGGGCCTACAACCGATCATATAAATCATTCAAATAAGGGAAGTTTGTGTCGGCAACAACAAACCTGTGTGAGAACTGAGAACTATGATGTTACAAATTTGCAAAAGTAAATAAGTTCAGAATTTTCAAAATGTGCAATATGTTACGAATTTGCTAAATGTATGATATATTACAAATTCCAATTTGCTGTTGCTAATGTTAGCTAGGTGTCTAACGCTAACGTTAGCTACCTGGTTAATGTTAGCTAGGCTAGGGGTTAGGGGTTAAGGTTAGGGGAAGGGTTTGTTAAAAGGGTTAGGGGAAGGGTAAAAGCAGCAGCTACTCTTCCTGGGGTCCAGCAAAATTAAGGCAGTTTATACCATTTTAAAACAATACAATACATTCACAGATTTCACAACACACTGTGTGCCCTCAGGCCCCTTCTCCACCAGTACCACATATCTACAGTACTAAATCCATGGGTATGTGCAGTGCGTATGTTATTGTATGTGTGTGTGTGTGTGTGTGTATGCATGTGTCTGTGCCAATGTTTGTGTTTTTTCACAGTCTCCGCTGTGTTTTTTTATCTGTTTTTTTAATCTAATTGCACTGCTTGTTACTAGATGTGGAACAGAGTTCCATGTAGTCATGGCTCTATGTGGTACCGTGTGCCTCCCATAGTCTGTTCTGGACTTTGGGACTGTGAAGAGACCTCTTGTGTGGTATGCATGGGTGTCCAAGATGTGTGCCAGATGGTGCATTCACCATGTCAATACTTGTCATAAATAAAAGTAGTGATGAAGTCAATCTCTCCTCCACTTTCAGCCAGGAGAGATTGACATGCATATTATTAATATTAGCTCTCTGTGTACGTCCAAGGGCCAGCCGTGCTGCCCTGTTTTGAGCCAATTGCAAAGTCATTTTTTGTGGCACCTGACCACACGACTAAACAGTAGTCAAGGTGCGACAACTAGGGCCTGTAGGACCTGCCTTGTTGATAGTGTTGTTAAGAAGGAAGAGCATCGCTTTATTTATTATAGACAGACTTCTCCCCATCTTAGCTACTACTGCATCAATATGTTTTGACCATGAGACTTTACAATCTAGTGTTACTCTAAGCAGTCATCTCAACTTGCTCAATTTCCACATTATTTATTACAATATTTAGTTGAGGTTTAGGGTTTAGTGGGTGTTTTGTTACAAATACAATGTTTTTAGTTAAAGTAGTAAGTAGTTGAAAAGTTGCTAATTAGCTAAAGTTGTCCGTGAAGAGATTAGAACACGCAACCATTGGGTTGCTAGATGTTGGTATTATACGCCTACCCAACCTCCTTAAGTTTTTGCCTTAAGTAACCTTCTGTCTTATGTCTTACCATACCAAAAGAAAGATATCATACCTATTTTAGTATCTATGAGACTGGGCTGATGCTCTTGAGGGTATGGAAGATGTGGCAGTGTTTTTTAATGATATGGTTGATCTGTTTGGTAAGTGGGGAGTATTGAAGGAAGCATGGCACTCGTTGGTCAGGGAGGCAGGGTGGTTTGGGCGTAAGGCTGTCATCCTGGGTTATATTTTTGTAATGATCCAGCTTGTTTTTCATAGTCATTCTGTGTGCTACAGATCTTGCATATGCGACTGTATTGGCTGTTAGGGAGGCTCTTTTTCAGGGGTGTAGGGTGGAAGCTATTTCCGCGTAACAGGGAATTCCTGTCTGTCGGCTTCCTGTATAGGTCTGTGCTAAAGCCACCCCCTCCCTTTTTATCAAAATGTCCAGAAAATGTGTTTAATGCGCATCAAAGGTGAGGGTGAATTTCAGATATTTACAGCTTGTGTTGATGAAGGAGTGGAACTGATGAAGTTCCTCTGCTGTGCCCTGGAATAGAAGGAATATGTCATCAATAAAGTGTTTCCAGAGCTTGATATGGCACAAGAATGAGTTGTTAGGGCTGAAAATCATCTTCTTCTCAACCCACATACAGATTGGCGTAATTCGGTGCCATTTTAATACCGATAGCAGTTCCCTTCTGTTGACTGAAAATGTAATTTTCAAACATGATAAAATTCTTTGTCAGAACAATCTCAGCAAGTTGAACAATACAGTTAGTGCTAGTGAGTTGTTGACGAAGACAGTGTGCCTTCGAGGCCTCCCCGGTGGGGAATGTTTTTATACAGGGATTCAACATGAAAGCAAGCCATAAGCATCTCCCCGTTAATATTATGCATTGTCTTAAGAGTGTTCATCATATCCATAGAATTGCGTACGTATGCAGGTAGTGACACCAAACTGGATTTTATAAAGAAATCTAAGAAAGTTGAAATCTTTTCAGTCAATAAGCCAATTGAGGCCACAATATGTCTTCCTGGTGGCTTATCCAATTGTTTGTGAATTTTCGGTAAGGGCTGGATAACACTCGTGATTGGATTGTCTGCTTTCATGAACTTATATTATTTTTGCTTTAATGTCTCGACTTTCAACAAGACTTCAGTTTGCAGTGAATCTTATCTTATAACAGTGGTGTGGGGTCACATGACAGTTGCTGATAGAAAGTGTTGTTGTTAAATTGTCTCTATTGTGTCACCCATAGCCTTATCACCCCTACTTACACATCCACATTTGGACTCTTATCAATAATGGAGCAGAATAAGCAGAAGAAGTCTCAATGTACGAAATACATTTTGAAACTGTATTGTTGTTGTGTCAAAGTCATTATATGATGCATTGGGGACGAAAGACAAGTCTTTACTCAAGGCCAGCTCACGTGAAGTGCTTATGGGACATGAAGAAGCATTCTGACTGCATGTCCAATAGCGGCCTTGCTCTGTTCTTCTTGCCCCTACGACACTTTGTCCATGTCCACGGTTCTGCTGAGCCCTCTTGGGCCATTGAGGGTTTCCTCTTCCCCGTCGCTTGAGTCCTAAAAAATATCCACTCCCTTGGGAATCATAGCTAGTATCCGAATCTACATCAAGAGAAGATACACTCGAATGCAGAGGTGGGGTAGCCTGTAGTGGGTTTTCTCTGAAGTCACTGCGCATCTGTCTACTGCTTCACCTGGGATTGCGCATTTCCAAAAAATATTGAGGGTTTGATTCTGGTGACATGGTGATCAATGCTTGACTGCTGTTTGACAAATAAAAACATTCTCGTTCTTATCCATAATACTCTCATTATGTAGACTAGCCTACCTGCACAGCATTCCCGCATTCTATCTGCCAACTGTTGGCTAGAGCACATGTGTCAATGTAACGGATGTGAAACGGCTAGCTAGTTAGCGGTGGTGCGCGCTAAATAGCGTTTCAATCGGTGACATCACTTGCTCTGAGACCTTGAAGTAGTGATTCCCCTTGCTCTGCAATAGCTGCTGCTTTTGTGGAGCGATGGGTAACGATGCTTCGTGGGTGACTGTTGTTGATGTGTGCAAGAGGGTCCCTGGTTCGCGCCCGGGTATGGGCGAGGGGATGGTCTAAAGTTATACTGTTACATCAAGACCAGAATGGGCACATTTTAATTTAACAGTTTTTGTGACAAAACTATCGGTAGAGTTGAACATGCAATGGAAATACATTGAACTTGATTTGTTTTCAGTACATGACAACTTTCGTGTGCAATACAGTCTTCACACACAGAAAAAGACAGTTTGGAAACGCCACTTGTGGGAAAATGTGCATGAAAATACACAGCTACAAAATCAATATTGGTACACTGGGTTTCCACACGTTTAAAAAATATATTCTTATGAAATCTGTTGCCAATTGGATGGAAAACCTAGCTATTGTTGCTCAAATGCGATTGAGTTATCTTCAATCCACAGTCACAAATGTACCAACTTTGTTGAGTAGTCACTAATTACCCCAGCTACAAAATCTCAGAGCATTTGTTGATGCTACGCCATTATTTTTAAAATTTAACTAGGCAAATCAGTTTAAAAAGTTAAAAAACAAATTCTTATTTACAATGACGACCTACCCCGGCCAACCCTAATCCGGACGACTTTGGGCCAATTGTGAGCTCGCCCTATGGGAGCGACAAAAGAATGAGAAGTGGGTTTTTAGGGATATGGTATTCAACTCTAGAAGAAATACTGGGGTCTCTAACCTGGACATCGAGTTACAAATAAAAATGGTCAAAATTTAAGGGAACAGTTTTCATGAAACAAGTTGTCTACCCAGAACCTTGCTTGTGGATGTTCTAATGTTTAAATATACTAAAATAAGACCCCCCCCCCCGGGACACATCCATCCACCCTGAAATAAAACTGACACATTGTCATGCAGTGCAGGTTTAACAAATGATTAGTAAATGCTTAATTACAAGCCCTTACCCAACAATACAGTTCAATAAATAGACTAAAATAAACTAAAGTAAAAAATGTAATAAAAAGTAACACAACAAAATAACAATAACGAGGGTATATGCATGGGGTGCCAGTACCGAGTCAATGTCGGGGGTACATGTTAGTCGAGGTAACTTGTACACGTAGGTAGCGGCAGTGTACACGTAGGGGTGGGGGGGTTGTCAATGTAAATAGCCCGGGTGGTCATTTTATTAATTGTTCAGCAGTCTTATGGCTTGGGGGTAGAAGCTGTTAAGGAGCCTTTTGGACCTAACTTGGCGAACTGGTACTGCTTGCCGTGCAGAGTTTCCCAAGTCGTAGTGGGAGGACCACACACCATATTTGTATAGTGTATCGAATAAAAATCTAAAGTTCAATGTGTTTCCATCACAGTTTCACCTCTATCGATAGTTTTGTCACAAAAACGGTTGCATTAAATAGCAAATGTGCCTAGTCTGGTTTTTTGCACATGAGTTCTAGCCAACAGCTCACAGACACAGTTGTGTGAGTATTTTGTGCTAGTTGATTCAATCTACATGATACGGATAAGAGCGAGAATATTTTTATTTGTCAAACGGTAGTCAAGCATCGATCCTCATGAGACCCTCAATATTTATTGGAAAGCTGATCACCGTGCACTTCTTTTGTTATTTTGTTTTAATTTAACTTCTTTAATTCACCCCCTTTTTCTCCCTAATTTCATGGTATCCAATTGGTAGTTACAGTCTTGTCTCATCGCTGCAACTCCCGTACTGACTCGGGAGAGGCGAAGGTCGAGAGCTGTGCGTCCTCCGAAAACACACCCAGCCAAGCCGCACTGCTTCTTGACGCAATGCCCGCCTTTAACCCGGAAGCCAGCCGCACCAAGGTGTCTGAGGAAACACCGTACACCTGGCACATTCACACCCTGTGAAGTTCATCATAACTTCTTTCATCGGCACCCTAATAAACTGCATGGTTTCCCGAGTCGTAGTGGGAGGACCACACACCCTATTTGTATTTGTATTGATATTTTATTAGGGATCCCCATTAGCTGCTATCTTCTTCCTGGGTCCATACACATTAAGACACTTATAATACACACAAAACAAATATAAAACAGCAAACACTGTCATATCTGTCATACACCGTCAAACACTGCGATACACAAAATGTATGATACCACTATACAACAATATTACAATGTACATGTGTAGAGTGTGTGTGCTAGCGCCCGTATGTGTATACGTGTACCTGTACCTGTGTGTGTGTCTCTGCTGTTTCAGAAGGTGTATTTGCAACAGGTAAGGTGTATATGCAAGCATCAACTGAATGATTTGAACTGAATGATTTCAAAACATTTTAAATAGGTTTTGAATTCTTCATATATCATACATTCAATATATTTTGTTTACCTTTAAAAAAAAACTTGCATTACTACACTTTCGCTTTAAATAATGTTTATACATTTACATTTTATTTTGGTACAATTCTTTTCAACTCAAATTGGCTCGATGAGAGAAGGCGAGGAAAAATGAATTGTTTCCACTTTATACCTTTATACCTACAAGGTTGGTGGGTTGAACTAACGTAGGTTAATGCGATTAGCATGAGGTGTAAGTAACAAGAACATTTCCCAGGACAAAGATATTAGCAGAAAGCTTAAATTGTTCATCTAACTGCACTGTCCAATTTTACAGTAGCTATTACAGTGAAAGAATACCATGCTGTTATTTGAGGAGAGTGCACAGTTGTGAACTTGAAATGTTATTCATAACCAATTAGGCACATTTGGGCAGTCTTGAGACAACATTTTTAACAAATGCAATGGTTCATTGAATCAGTGTAAAACATTGCCCATACACTGCTGCCATCTAGTGGCCAAATCTACATTGCGCCTGGATTCCTAAATCACATATTGGTCTTTCTCATGCATTTCAAAGATGATGGTACAAAAAATATATATTTTACCAGATCGAATGTTAGCTAGATTTGAGTATGTCGTTTTAGGCGAAAATTGGAAAAAGAAAGGGGCGGATCCTTAAATGAATAGGCTTCCTTCACGAAATTAGCTGTAACATTAATGTTGTGTATGACAATACCAAGGCAGGACTTCGCGTTACGAAAATAACAACAGACGTAGAATCAAGAAGTAAAATTGCCTACAGATGTGGTAAGGTACGAGCCACGGTCGACTCCTTTTGCATCTCTATGTCAACTTTTTTCTTTGTCTTTTTTAAAAGTGGCAGTATACTCAAGGCAAATTTTCATCTTTATGTCTGTTTTGGTTGGGACATTGGAAAAGACAGGACCATAGAGAGAGAGAGAGAAATTCCTACCGAATGAAGAATGTATAGTCCAGCTGTGAGCCGCATCCATCACGACGAACCACGGGTGTTTATGAAGAATCAACATGTTCTACCATCGAGGGGCAGTCTGTGAGCCTTCTTCGTTATAACGGTACTAATTTTACGCATAACACATTTGTTTCTGTTAACGTTTCTTGTTTTCAAAATATTAACTTACCACTGTGTGATATTGCATTGTTTTGATGGTTTGCAAGAACAAGTTATGAGCTGACACCACTATGTGACTTTTTTTATTTTTATTGTATGATATGCGCAAATTTCGCTCCTAACACCAGGTCTACTTGCATCACTTTATAGAATCGTTTCTATTACTAACACATTGGACATTTTGACGACACATATCCTCCGGTGAAAATAAATGATATGATCGTCAGTAATGGAATGTCATTGTCCCTTGGTGACTTTACGTCACTGTAAGTATGCAGTGTGCGCAACTTCTCTTTTGTGCGCAAACAGTTCTTGATATCGGTAAATTGAGACAACAGACAAGAGTAAACTTATTGATTCTATACTTTATATTACACACACTTATATATTTGCCTTCAAATTCTCTTGGGAAAAAAGTGGATTAAGTGTTTGGAAATCACATTCTCATATCCAGTGGCTCTTCTAACAGGACCCACACCAACATCTGTGCTTCAGAGTGCACGCACAAGCACACACACTGCGCACACACACACACCTGCAGTGTGATCTCTGTTCTCTCAGCCAATAAACTGAACATGTGCTGCTTGACCAATAGAGTTTAGGACTATAAACAGTCTGTAGGCAAGGGCTTACCTAGGGCAGTGTGTACCGTGTGCATGCCGTGTGTGTACGCATGTGAGCAGGTTGTTGTACTTGGACCAGGGCCTGAAAATACAGCAATTCTGTATTCATGCTGTACAGTCTACATCAGAAGGACTAGGGCATCAGTAAGCCCCTATAGATGTAACCGATGTGAAATGGCTAGCTAGTTAGCAGTGGTGCGCGCTAATAGCGTGGGTGCTTTGTGGGTGGCTGTTGTCGATGTGGCAGAGTGCCTGGTTCGAGCCCAGGTTGGGGCGAGGAGAGGGAAGGAAGCAATACTGTTACATAGACAATAGTCACAGTTTTGGATCAGCTCACCTCCCCCAATCCCACCTAACATTAGATACAAACTGCCCTTAGATCAGTGTCTATTTGGCAACTTCATATCCTGCCAGCTTCACAGCACCTGAGCTACAGTATGTCTCACCACAGACTGCATCACTTCCTGCTTGTCAGCGCTGTTGTCTTATCCCTCACCACAATCTTACTATCTTACTGTTAATGTGTTACCGTGTGTATGTGTTGTGTTATTCTGGCGTGAGTGCCGTGCTTTTGTTTCCGTGCTTGCATTCTTTTTTTTGTAATCAACATTCTAACGTGCACGCTTTTCTGAAATTATTGAATGTTTGTGTGTGTCTCCCTCCAGGGTGTGTGTGGTCTGGTTCACTGTCAGAGGGGAAAGATCAGAGGTCACAGCAGGTCGGGGGCTAGAAGCTAGGGATCATGTCTGCCGTGGCGTTCCAGGACCTTCCTCTTAACATCTACATGGTCATCTTCGGGACCGGAGTCTTCGTCTTCGTCCTCAGTCTCATCTTCTGCTGCTACTTCATCAGGTAAACATATCCCTCCATCTATTTATCTATCGTCTGTCTGCTAGTGTTGCACGGTATACCGAAACTTCCATTCCTTTTTTTATACTAAATGTGAAAAACGGTTGATACTGGTTGTTGGTGTGAGATAGGCATGGGGTGTGGGTGGCTTTTGATACTTTTATGGATTCCTCATGTCCTACTCATTGTTAGGAGGAATGAAGGTCCAAATCGAATGTTAGGTACTGTATTTATGGAAGACTATATTTTTATTGTTTTATTTAACTAGGCAAGTCAGTTAGGAACAAATTCTTATTTACAATGATGGCCTAGCAAAAGGCAAAAGGCCTCCTGCGGGGACGGGGACCTGGGATTAAATATAAAAAATAAATACAGTCGTGGCCAAAAGTTTTGAGAATGACACAAATATTAATTCCACAAAGTTTGCTGCTTCAGTGTCTTTAGATATTTTTGTCAGATGTTACTATGGAATACTGAAGTATAATTACAAGCATTTCACAAGTGTCAAAGGCCTTTATTGACAATTACATGAAGTTGATGCAAAGAGTATTTGCCAGTGTTGACCCTTCTTTTCAAGACCTCTGCAATCCGCCCCTGGCATGCTGTCAATTAACTTCTGGGCCACATCCTGACTGATGCAGCCTATTCTTGCATAATCAATGCTTGGAGTTTGTCAGAATTGTGGGTTTTCATTTGTCCACCCACTTCTTGAGGATTGACCACAAGTTCTCAATGGGATTATCACTTTTGCCTTGTGGCAAGGTGCTCCATCATGCTGGAAAAGGCATTGTTCATCACCAAACTGTTCCTGGATGATTGGGAGAAGTTGCTCTCGGAGGATGTGTTGGTACCATTCTTTATTCATGGCTGTGTTCTTAGGCAAATTGTGAGTGAGCCCACTCCCTTGGCTGAGAAGCAACCCCACACATGAATGGTCTCAGGATGCTTTACTGTTGGCATGACACAGGACTGATGGTAGCGCTCACCTTGTCTTCTCCAGACAAGCATTTTTCCGGATGCCCCAAACAATCGGAAAGGGGATTCATCAGAGAAAATTACTCACCCCAGTCCTCAGCAGTCCAATCCCTGTACCTTTTGCAGAATATCAGTCTGTCCCTGATGTTTTTCCTGGAGAGAAGTGGCTTCTTTGCTGCCCTTCTTGACACCAGGCCCATCCTCCAAAGTCTTCGCCTCACTGTGCGTGCTGATGCACTCACACCTGCCTGCTGCCATTCCTGAGCAAGCTCTGTGCTGGTGGTTGCCCCGGGTACTGGCGCTTGCTGGACTTTCTTGAGCGCCCTGAAGCCTTTTTCACAACAATTGAACCGCTCTCCTTGAAGTTCTTGATGATCTGATAAATGGTTGATTTAGGTGCAATCATACTGGCAGCAATATCCTTGCCTGTGAAGCCCTTTTTGTGCAAAGCAATGATGATGGCACGTGTTTCCTTGCAGGAAAACCATCGTTGACAGAGGAAGAACAATGATTCCAAGCACCACCCTCCCTTTGAAGCTTCCAGTCTGTTATTCGAACTCCGTCAGCATGACAAAGTGATCTCCAGCCTTGTCCTCGTCAATACTCATACCTGTGTTAACGAGACAATCACTGACATGATGTCAGCTGGTCCTTTTGTGGCAGGGCTGAAATGCAGTGGAATATTTTGTGGGGGATTCAGTTCATTTGCATGGTAAAGAGGGACTTTGCAATAATCGCAATTCATCTGATCACTCTCATAACATTCTGGAGTATATGCCTATTGCCATCATACAAACTGAGTCAGCAGACTTTGTGAAAATTAATATTGTGTCATTCTAAAAACTTTTGGCCATGACTGCTACAATATAAATATAGGACAAAACACACATCACAACAAGAGAGGACAACACAACGCTACATAAAGACAACAACATTGCAAGGCAGAAACACATGACAACACAGCATGGTAGCAACACAACATAACAACAACATGGTAGCAACACAACATGGTAGCAACACAAAACAGGGTACAAACATTATTGGGCACAGACAGCAGCACAAAGGGCAAGAAGGTAGAGACAACAATACATCACACAAAGCAGCCACAACCTGTCAGTAAGAGTATCCATGATTGAGTCTTTGAATGAAGAGATGAGATAAAACTGTCGGGTTTGAGTGTTTGTTGCAGCTCGTTCCAGTCGCTAGCTGCAGCGAACTGAAAAGAGGAGCGACCCAGGGATGTGTTTGCTTTGGGAACCTTTATGTGACTGGCAGAAGGATGTGGGCTGCAGTAGATATCTCAGCCTAAGAAGGTTTTATAAATAAGCATCAACCAGTGGGTCTTGCGACAGGTATGCAGAGATACCAGTTTACAGAGGAGTATAGAGTGCAGGGATGTGTCCTATAAGGAGCATTGGTGGCCGAATGGTAAAGAACGGTAAAGAACATCTAGCCGCTCGAGAGAACCCTTACCTGCCGATCTATAAATTATGTCTCCGTAATCTAACATTGGCAGGATGGTCATCTGAATCAGGGTTAGTTTGGCAGATGGGGTGAAAGAGGAGCGATTACGATAGAGGAAACCAAGTCTAGATTTAACTTTAGCCTGCAGCTTTGATATGTGCTGAGAGAACGACAGTGCACCGTCTAGCCATACTCCCAAGTACTTGTATGAGGTGACTACCTCAAGTTCTTTTTACCAAACCACATGACCTTTGTTTTGGAGGTTTTCAGAACAAGGTTAAGATTAGAGAAATCTGTTTGACACTAAGAAAGCTTTGTTGTAGAGCATTTAACACAAAATCCAAGGAGGGGCCAGCTGAGTATAAGACTGTATCATCTGCATATAAATGGATGAGAGAGCTTCCTACTGCCTGAGCTATGTTGTTGATGTAAATTGAGAAGGGTGTGGGGCCTAGGATCGAGCCTTGGGGTACTCCCTTGCTGATAGGCAGTGGCTGAGACAGCTGATTTTCTGACTGCATTCTTTGAGAGAGGTAATTAGCAAACCAGCACGAAGACCCCTCAGAGACACCAATACTCCTTAGCCCGACCCACAAGAATGGAATGGTCTACCGTATCAAAAGCTTTGGCAAGTCAATAAAAATAGCAGCACAATATGCTTAGAATCAAGGGCAATGGTGACATCATGAGGACCTTTAAGGTTGCAGTGACCCATCCTTATCCTCAGCGGAAACTGGTTTGCATACCCGAGAGAATACTATAGACATCAAGAAAGCCAGTCAGTTGATTATTGACAAGTTTTTCCAACACTTTTGATATATAAATCTTATAAATTCAAATTTCCAATTGGGGTGCAAACAATTAGCTTAATTTATCAGAGATCAAATTCTATTTAAACAAAACAATGTTTCAGGAATGATAATCTTATCAGTTTCTAACTACAGAACTTATTTCAGAACAATATGAGACGGTGGTGCCAAAATGCTCTTTCTTGTGCGTTTTGAGGTGGAATAGGCCCTAGGGTACATCTTGATTTTACCAGTTTATCAATAGAGATTTACCATTCAAATACACTATAATCATTATGTTGTTATGTCGTTTGATTGGTAAAGACAAATTCAAATGATAACATGATTGAATAATTGGTTAATTAAAGTATGCAGTATGCATTGAAGCATAAATACTGACGATCAAAAAATGCTGATGTAAAACATTTCAAACGTAATCAAATCAAATGTATTTATATAGCCCTTCGTACATCAGCTGATATCTCAAAGTGCTGTACAGAAACCCAGCCAAAACCCCAAACAGCAAGCAATGCAGGTGTAGAAGCACGGTGGCTAGGAAAAACTCCCTAGAAAGGCCAAAAACCTAGGAAGAAACCTAGAGAGGAACCAGGCTATGTGGGGTGGCCAGTCCTCTTCTGGCTGTGCCGGGTGGAGATTTATAACAGAACATGGCCATAATGACCAGCATGGTCGAATAATAATAAGGCAGAACAGTTGAAACTGGAGCAGCAGCACGGTCAGGTGGACTGGGGACAGCAAGGAGTCATCATGTCAGGTAGTCCTGGGGCATGGTCCTAGGGCTCAGGTCCGCCGAGAGAGAGAGAAAGAAAGAGAGGAGAGAATTAGAGAACGCACACTTAGATTCACACAGGACACCGAATAGGACAGGAGAAGTACTCCAGATATAACAAACTGACCCTAGCCCCCCGACACATAAACTACTGCAGCATAAATACTGGAGGCTGAGACAGGAGGGGTCAGGAGACACTGTGGCCCCATCGGAGGACACCCCCAGACAGGGCCAAACAGGAAGGATATAACCCCACCCACTTTGCCAAAGCACAGACCCCACACCACTAGAGGGATATCTTCAACCACCAACTTACCATCCTGAGACAAGGCTGAGTATAGCCCACAAGATCTCCGCCATGGCACAACCCAAGGGGGGGCGCCAACCCAGACAGGATGACCACATCAGTGAATCGTAATGAAATTGAACTCAAAAGATGCCCAGTGATTGAATAGAGCAGTAGCTGAGTTTCTCATTCTGGATCAAGTGCCATTGTGTGACTTTGGCTGATATGCCTACTTTCTTTACCGTGGTATCGTTTTGTTATCAAATCCATCCATCTGACAGGTGTGGCATATCAAGAAACTGATTAAACAGCATGATCATTACACAGGTGCACCTTGTGCTGGGGACAATAATAGACCACTCTAAAATGTGCAGTTTTGTCACAACACAATGCAACAGATGTCTCAAGTTTTGAGGGAGCGTGCAATTGGCATGCTGACTGCAGGAATGTTCACCAGAGCTGTTTGCCAGATAATGGTTGTTCAGTTCTCTACCATAAGCCACTTCCAACGTTGTTTTAGAGAATTTGGCAGTACATCTAATCGGCCTCACAACCTCAGACCACATCAGGCTTCTTCACTGCAGGATTGTCTGAGACCAGCCACCCGGACAGCGGATGAAACTGTAGGTTTGCACAATCAAATAATTTCTGCACAAACTGTCAGAAACCATCGTACGGAAGCTAATTTGCATGCTCGTCATCCTCACCAGGGTCTTAACCTGACTGCAGTTCGGCGTTGTAACCGACTTCAGTGGGTAAATGCTCACCTTTGATGACCATTGTCACACTGGAGAAGTGTGCTCTTCATGGATGAATCCGGGTTTCAACTGTACCAGGCAGATGGCAGACAGTGTGTATGGCATCGTTTGAGCGAGGGGTTTGCTGATGTCATGTTGTGAACAGAGTGCCCCATGGTGGTGGTGGGGTTATGGTATGGGCAGACATAAGCTATGGACAACGAGCACAATTGCATTTTATGATGACAATTTGAATGCATAGAGATACCGTGATGAGACCCTGAGGCCCATTGTCGTGCCATTCATCCACCGCCATCACCTCATGTTTCAGCATGATAAATGCACAGGCCCATGTTGCAAGGATCTCTACACAATTTCTCGAAGCTGAAAATGTCCCAGTTCTTCCATGGCCTGTTTACTCATCAGACATGTCACCCATTGAGCACGTTTGGGATGCTCTTGATCCACATGTACGACAGTGTGTTCCAGTTCCCACCAATATGCAACAACTTTGCACAGCCATTGAAGAGGAGTGGGGAAACATTCCACAGGCCACAATCAACAGCCTGATCAACTCTATGCAAAGGGGATGTGTCGCGCTGCATGAGTCAAATGGTGGTCACACCAGATACTGACTGGTTTTCTGATCCATGCCACTACCTTTTTTTTAAAGGTATCTGTGACCAACAAAATCTGTATTCCCAGTCATGTGAAATCCATAGATTTCCTTATATTGTTACATGTTGCGTTTATATTTTTGTTCAGTGTAGATCCCCATGGATCTTGAAATGTCCGAAATGTGTTTGCATGAGTGTGTGTGTGTGACTGTTATTACTGTTACTGTGACTAAGGCTTCTCTAAAAAGCTCTTTAGAATCGGGTCCAGGCTATTGTTTTCATGGGGGACTCCTCACCCGTCCCTCTGTTTCCTCTGTCCTTAAGTATTTCCCAACTCAAACAATCAGCTGCAGATGATTATCAGCCTGGTTTGTCCCTGAGTCTATTTAAGGCCTCAGGCAGCAGCCCCACGGTTGGAAGTAAACGTAGGGTCCTCCTCCTATCCTGAACCTCCCACACATAGGGCCCTATAAAATCCGCGATGCAGAGAACGCGGACTGGATCACGGAATCCTGACATTAAAACGGAATTCAACAATATTCAAAAATGTATTGAACTTAGTAAGGCTTCAACTAAATGTATTGAAAATGAATTAATTTGCCCAAGTTTATCATAAGACTATAAATAGTGATTTGTATTTCCTGCAACTTTCTGAAGAGTCAATGAGAATTGCTCTGGTCTGTGAATGTGCGGTGTCTACCACATTGTGTAGCCTTTAGCAATGATGCTAATGAAAGTCTTCTGGTAGATAGAAATGTGCCTTTCCCAAAAACCTTCTAAATCAATTGTTAACTACAAAGTAACCTATGCTTACCTGGCAGAATTATAACATTATTATTTGCAATCAATCCAGTGGGTATTTGTTTTGCAAACTCTACCATCACAAAAAAAAAACACACTAGACTTTTGCTAATTGCACACTGCAATTTAAAGGGTAACTATACACAAAAATCTCAATTTCTCTATTTATCCCAGCCCTCAAAAAGTGGTCTCCTGATGTGGTTTAAGCATTGTTGTGGACTCACAAAACAACTCAATTGGATGGTTTTAAAAAGTGGGAATTTGAGAGCAAAACCCAAAGAAAAACTGGAAAATGGAAACTGAAATAACTAAATGGAGAAAACAGAATTTGGGGAAAAACTCAACGGAATCAGGCAAAAATAAAACTGATTTAATAGGGCCCTACACACACTTATACAAACACACACAGTAGACAAATGCACATTCACACACACTCACACAAACAAAACACACACATGCACATTTTAAGACATAAATGTCTATTGTTTTCATCTGTGTTGTGACAAAGAGGACATACGACAGTGGTAACTGGAGACTGCTCTGGGTTCTGAAGAGTTATTGAGCCTTAATGAAGTGAGATTGTGTTCAGTGTGAACAACACAGCACTGTGTCTGGGGTATTTTGCTCCACAATGTGGTCCTTTCAAAGTGGCAGAGAGGAGAGGAAAGCAGAGGCATTATGCCCATTGAAACTGAGTGGGCACAGCGGGCACGAGTCCCTTTACTACATCTGTTTGGTGAAAACGTGCTACCGTATATGGTTATTTTTACACAGAATTATTATATGGCGATCAGTGCACTTTAAAAGTAAAAATACAATTTTGACTAGGGCCAATCGTTTCAGCTTATGTACCTCTAGGGTGCCTACAGACAGGTGCATTGAAGACACCACTGTCTGTCCCTCTGTCTGCCCGTCTTTTTACTCAGTTGTACTAAAAGTCTCTCCTCTCTTTCTGCTCTCCTCCCTCCCAGTAAACTAAGGCACCAGGCTCGGCGAGAGAGGTTTGGATACAAAGCGGTAAGTCAAGTCACAACACCACAAAAAAGTCACGTTCCTGAAGTCTTGTCTTCTATAAGTCAGTCATGTTCAACACACTGCACGTATAACACAATTACTTCATGACACGTTTGCATACAAACTCAGGGTGCCTTCCAGGTCACCTTTTTTGCAGTCGTGCTGTCCATATAATCAGAAGCACAATGCCTGGAGAGTTGTTTTAAAATCTCAGGAATACATTACAGAAATATATTGTAACTGCAATGAAGACCGTACCACATCAATCCTCACAGTGTCTCCGGCCCACTAGTGTTGAGAGCAAAACCATTCCAATGATCTTTAAACACTCCTTCATCTTGTGAATAGAAAACATGTTTAATTCAATGTTTGTATAAAACTATAGAGGTAATAACAATGATTTTTCACAGGTGGTATTAAAAGGGGATACAAAGAAACTGAATATAAAAGGGGTAAGTTTGTTATTCTTCTTTACATTATGCTTATGTTTAGTGAAATTTTTTTAAAATATAAAAAAAATTATATATATATAAAATGGTTTATATATAGAGAGAGATATATATATATAAAATTGTTTATATATATAGAGATATATATATATAAAATGGTTTATATATATAAAGAGAGAAATATATATAAAATGGTTTATATAGAGAAAGATATCTATAAAATGGTTTATATAGAGAGATATATATATAAATGGTTTATATATATAGAGAGATATATATAAAATGGTTTATAAATATAGAGAGATATATATATAAAATGGTTTATATATATAAAGAGATATATATATAAAATGGTTTATATATATAGAGAGATATATATATAAAATGGTTTATATGTATAAAGAAATATATATAAATGGTTTATATATAGAGAGAGATATATATAAAATGGTTTATATATATAAATGGTTTATATATATAAAATGGTTTATATATATAGAAAGATATATATATATAAAATGGTTTATATATATAGAGAGATATATATATATAGAGAGTATATATAATGGTTTATATAAAATGGTTATATATATAGAGATATATATATATATATAATGGTTTATATATATAGAGAGATATATATATAAAATGGTTTATATATAGAGAGAGATATATATATAAATTGTTTATATATATAGAGATATATATATATAAAATGGTTTATATATATAGAAAGATATATATAAAATGGTTTATATATAGAAAGAATATATATAAAAGGTTTATATATATAGAGAGATATATATATAAAATGGTTTATATATTGAGAGAGAGATATATATATATAAATGGTTTATATATTGAGAGAGAGATATATATATAAAATGGTTTATATATATAGAGAGAGATATATATATAAAATGGTTTATATATATAGAGAGAATATATATTATATATATAAAATGGTTTATATATATAGAGAGAGATATATATATCTATATATAAAATGGTTTATATATATAGAGATATGATATAAATATATAAAATGGTTTATATATATAGAGAGATATATATAATATAAAATGGTTTATATATATAGAGAGATATATATATATAATATAAATGGTTTATATATATAGACGAGAAATATATATATATATATATAAAATGGTTTATATCTATAGAGAGATATATATATATAAAATGGTTTATATATATAGAGAGATATATATATAAAATGGTTTATATATATAGAGAGATATATATATAAAATGGTTATATATATAGAGATATGATATATATAATTAAATGTTATAGATTTATATAGATATATATAATTAAAAGTTATAGTTTATTAGCTATATATAATTAAAAGTTATAGATTTATATAGATATATATAATTAAAGTTTATAGATTTATATAGATATATATAATTAAAAGTTATAGATTATATAGATATATAATAATTAAAAGTTATAGATTTATAAGATATATATAATGTAAATGTTATGTATTATAGGATATATATAATTAAATGTTATATGTATAAGATATATATAATTAAATGTTATATAGATATATAGATAATATATAATAAAGTATATATAGATATATAGAATTAATATTATATATTATATATAGATATATATAATTAAATAGTTATAGATTTATATAGATATATATAATTAAAAGTTATAGATTTATATAGATATATATAATTAAAGTTATAGATTTTATAAGATATATATAATTAAAAGTTATAGATTTATATAGATATATATAATTAAAAGTTATAGATATAGAGATATGATATATATATATAAAATGGTTTATATATATAGAGATATATATATATAAAATGGGTTAAATATATAGAGAGATATATATATATAAAATGTTTATATATATAGTGAGATATATATATATAAAATGGTTTATATATAGAGAGATATATATATATAAAATGGTTTATATATATAGTGAGATATATATATATAAAATGGTTTATATATAGAGAATATATATATATAAAATGGTTTATATATATAGAGAGATATATATATAAATGGTTTATATATATAGAGATATGATATATATATATAAAATGGTTTATATATATAGAGATATATATATATATAAAATGGTTATATATAGAGAGAGAGATATATATAAAATGGTTTATATATATAAATGGTTTATATATATAGAGAGTGATATATATAAATGGTTTATATATATAATGGTTTATATATATAAAATGGTTTATATATAGAGAGAGAGATATATATATAAATGGTTATATATATAGAGAGATATATATATAAAATGGTTTATATATATAGAGATATGATATATATATATAAAATGGTTTATATATATAGAGAGATATATATATAAAATGGTTTATATATATAGAGAATATATATATATATAAAATGGTTTATATATATAGAGAGATATATATATAAATGGTTTATATATATAGAGATATGATATATATATATAAAATGGTTTATATATATAGAGATATATATATATAAATGGGTTAAATATATAGAGAGATATAATATATAAAATGGTTTATATATATAGTGAGATATATATATATAAATGGTTTATATATAGAGAGATATATATATATAAATGGTTATATATATAAGAAGATATATATATATAAATGGTTTATATATAGAGAGAGATATATATATATAAATGGTTTATAATATAGAGAGATATATATAAAATGGTTTATATATATAGAGATATGATATATATATATAAAATGGTTATATATATAGAGATATATATATATATATAATGGTTTATATATAGAGAAGAAGAGATATATATAAAATGGTTTATATATATAAAATGGTTTATATATATAGAGAGTGATATATATAAAATGGTTTATATATATAAAATGGTTTATATATATAAAATGGTTTATATATAGAGAGAGAGAGATAATATAAAATGGTTTATATATATAGAGAGATATATATATAAAATGGTTTATATATATAGAGAGATATATATAAAAAATGGTTTATATATATAGAGATAGATATATAAAATGGTTTATATATAGAGAGAGATAGATATATAAAATTGTTTATATATATAGAAAGATATATATATAAAATGGTTTATATATATAGAGAGATATATATATAAATGGTTTATATATATAGAGAGATATATATATATAAAATGGTTATATATATAGAGAGATATATATATATATAAAATGGTTTTATATATAGAGAGATATATATTAAAATGGTTTATATATATAGAGATATGATATATATATATAAAATGGTTTATATATATAGATATATATATATAAAATGGTTAAATATATAGAGAGATATATATATATAAAATGGTTTATATATATAGAGAGATATATATATAAAATGGTTTATATATTGAGAGAGAGATATATATATAAAATGGTTTATATATATAGAGAGATATATATATATAAAATGGTTTATATATAGATGAGAGAGATATATATATTAAATGGTTTATATATATAGTGAGAGATATATATATAAAATGGTTTATATATATAGAGAGAAAGATATATATATATATATTAAATGGTTTATATATATAGAGAGATATATATATAAAATGGTTTATATATATAGAGAGATATGAATATATATATAAATGGTTTATATATATAGAGAGATATATATATATAAATGGGTTATATATATAGAGAATATATATATATATAAAATGGTTTATATATATAGAGAGATATATATATAAAATGGTTTTATATATAGAGATATGATATATATATATAAAATGGTTATATATATAGAGAGATATATATATATATAAAATGGGTTAAATTATAGAGAGAGATATATATATATAAAATGGTTTATATATATAGTGAGATATATATATATAAATGGTTATATATAGAGAGATATATATATATAAAATGGTTTATATATATAGAGAGATATATATATATAAAATGGTTTATATATAGAGAGATATATATATAAAATGGTTTATATATATAGAGAGATATATATATAAAATGGTTTATATATATAGAGATATGATATATATATAAAATGGTTTATATATATAGAGATATATATATATATAATGGTTTATATATAGAGAGAGAGATATATATAAAGGTTTATATATATAAAATGGTTTATATATATAGAGAGTGATATATATAAAATGGTTTATATATATAAAATGGTTTATATATATAAAATGGTTTATATATAGAGAGAGATATATATTTAAATGGTTTATATATATAGAGAGATATATATATAAAATGGTTATATATATAGAGATATGATATATATATATAAAATGGTTTATATATATAGAGAGATATATATATAAAAATGGTTTATATATATAGAGAAATATATATATATAAAATGGTTTATATATATAGAGAGATATATATATAAAATGGTTTATATATATAGAGATATGATATATATATATAAAATGGTTTATATATATAGAGTATATATATATAAAATGGGTTAAATATATAGAGAGATATATATATATAAAATGGTTTATATATATAGTGAGATATATATATATAAAATGGTTTATATATAGAGAGATATATATATATAAAATGGTTTATATATATAGAGAGATATATATATATAAAATGGTTTATATATAGAGAGATATATATATATAAAAGGTTTATATATATAGAGAGAATATATATAAAATGGTTTATATATATAGAGATATGATATATATATATAAAATGGTTTATATATATAGAGATATATATATATATATAATGGTTTATATATAGAGAGAGAGATATATATAAAATGGTTTATATATATAAATGGTTTATATATATAGAGAGTGATATATATAAAATGGTTTATATATATAAAATGGTTTATATATATAAAATGGTTTATTATAGAGAGAGAGATATATATAAATGGTTTATATATATAGAGAGATATATATATAAAATGTTTATATATATAGAGAGATATATATAAAAATGGTTTATATATATAGAGATAGATATATAAAATGGTTTATATATAGAGAGAGATAGATATATAAAATTGTTTATATATATAGAAAGATATATATATAAAATGGTTTATATATATAGAGAGATATATATATAAAATGGTTTATATATTGAGAGAGTGATATATATATAAAATTGTTTATATATATAGAGATATATATATATAAAATGGTCTATATATAGAGAGATATATATAAAATGGTATATATAGAAAGATATATAAAAATGGTTTATATATATAGAGAGATATATATATAAAATGGTTTATATATTGAGAGAGTGATATATATATAAAATGGTTTATATATAAGAGAGATATATATATATAAAATGGTTTATATATAAAGAGAGATATATATGTATAAATGGTTTATATATATAGAGAGAGATATATATATATATATATATATATATATAAAATGGTTTATATATATAGAGAGATATATATATAAAATGGTTTATATATATAGAGATATGATATATATATATAAAATGGTTATATATATAGAGAGATATATATATATAAAATGGTTTATATATATAGAGAGATATATATATATATAAAATGGGTTATATATATATAGTGAGATATATATATAAAATGGTTATATATATAGAGATATGATATATATATATAAAATGGTTTATATATTGAGAGAAAGATATATATGTATAAAATGGTTTATATATATAGAGATATGATATATATATATAAAATGGTTTATATATAAGAGAGATATATATGTAAAAATGGTTTATATATATAGAGAGAGAGATATATATATATATATATATATATAAAAGGTTTATAATATAGAGATATGATATATATATATATAAATGGTTTATATATATAGAGAGAGATATATATAATATATATATATATAAAATGGTTTATATATATAGAGATGATATATATAATAAAATGGTTTATATATATAGAAGAGATATATATATATATAAATGGTTTATATATATAGAGATATGATATATATATTAAAATGGTTTATTTATATAGAGATATATATATATAAAATGGTTATATATAGAGAGAGAGATATATATAAAATGGTTTATATATATAAAATGGTTTATATATATAGAGAGTGATATATATAAAATGGTTTATATATATAAAATGGTTTATATATATAAAATGTTTATATATAGAGAGAGAGAGATATATATAAATGGTTTATATATATAGAGAGATATATATATAAAATGGTTTATATATATAGAGAGATATATATAAAAAATGGTTTATATATATAGAGATAGATATATAAAATGGTTTATATATAGAGAGAGATATAATATAAAATTGTTTATATATAGAAAGATATATATATAAAATGGTTTATATATATAGAGAGATATATATATAAAATGGTTTATATTTGAGAGAGTGATATATATATAAAATTGTTTATATATATAGAGGATATATATATAATGGTTTATATATATAGAGAGATATATATAAAATGGTTTATATATAGAAAGATATATATAAAATGGTTTATATATATAGAGAGATATATATATAAATGGTTTATATATTGAGAGAGTGATATATATATAAAATGGTTTATATATATAGAGAGATATATATATATAAAATGGTTTATATATAAAGAGAGATATATATGTATAAAATGGTTTATATATATAGAGAGAGATATATATATATATATATATATATATATAAAATGGTTTATATATATAGAGAGATATATATATAAAATGGTTTATATATATAGAGATATGATATATATATATAAATGGTTTATATATATAGAGAGATATATATATATAAAATGGTTTATATATATAGAGAGATATATATATATAAAATGGTTTATATATATATAGTGAGATATATATATAAAATGGTTTATATATATAGAGATATGATATATATATATAAATGGTTTATATATTGAGAGAAAGATATATATGTATAAAATGGTTTATATATAGAGAGGAGATATATATATATATATATATAAAATGGTTTATATATATAGAGATATGATATATATATATAAAATGGTTTATATATAAAGAGAGATATATATGTATAAAATGGGTTTATATATATAGAGAGAGAGATATATATATATATATATATATATAAAATGGTTTATATATATAGAGATATGATATATATATAAAATGGTTTATATATATAGAGAGAGAGAATATATATATATGTATATATAAAATGGTTTATATATATAGAGATATGATATATATATAAAATGGTTTATATATATAGAGAGATAGATATATATATAAAAGGTTTATATATATAGAGAGATATATATATATATATAAGTTTTATATATATATAGAGAGATATATATATAAAATGGTTATATATAGAGATATGATATATATATATAAAATGGTTTATATATATAGAGATATATATATATAAAAATGGTTTATATATATAGAGAGATATATATATATAAAATGGTTTATATATATAGAGAGAGAGATATATATATAAATGTTATATATATAGATATATATATAATAAAATGGTTTATATATATAGAGAGATATATATATATATAAATGGTTTATATATATAGATATATATTTATAAAATGGTTATATATATAGAGAGATATATATATATATATAAAATGGTTTATATATATAGAGAGATATATATAAAATGGTTTATATATATAGAGAGATATATATATATAAAATGGTTTATATATATATATAGATATATATAAAATGGTTTATATATATAGAGAGATATATATATATATATAAAATGGTTTATATATATAGAGAGATATATATAAAATGGTTTATATATATAGAGAGAATATATATATATATAAAATGGTTTATATAGAGAGAGAGATATATAAATGGTTTATATATATAGAGAGATATATATAAAATGGTTTATATATATATAGAGAGATATATATATATAAAATGGTTTATATATATAGAGAGAGATATATATATAAAATGTTTATATATAGAGAGATATATATAAAAATGTTTATATATATAGAGAGATATATATAAAAATGTTTATATATATAGAGATATATATATAAAATGGTTTATATATATAGAGAGATATATATATATATAATGGTTTATATAGAGAGATATATATATATAAAATGGTTTATATATAGAGAGATATATATATATATAGAGTGATATATATATATAAAATGTTTATATATATAGAGAGATATATATAAATGGTTTATATATATATAGAAAGATATATATATATAAAATGGTTTATATATATATAGAGATATATATAAATGGTTTATATATAGAGAGAGATATATATATATATATATATATATATAAAATGGTTTATATATATAGAGAGATATATATAAAATGGTTTATATATATAGAGAGATATATATATATATAAAATGGTTTATATAGAGAGAGTGATATATATAAAATGGTTTATATATATAGAGAGATATATATATATATAAAAAATGTTTTATATATATAGAAGAGAGATATATATATAAAATGTTTATATATATAGTGAGATATAATAAAATGTTTATATATATGAGAGATATATTAAAATGTTTATATATATAGAGAGATATATATAAAAATGTTTATATATATATAGAATATAATATATAAAATGGTTTATATATATAGAGAGATATATATATAAAATGGTTTATATATATAGAGAGATATATATATATATTAATGGTTTATATATAGAAAGATATATATATATAAATGGTTTATATATAGAGAGATATATATATATATAAAATGGTTTATATATAGAGAGATATATATATAGAGTTGATATATTTATATAAAATGGTTTATATATAGAGAGAGATATATATATAAAAATGGTTTATATATATAGAGAGATATATATAGAGAGATATATTTTATAAATGGTTTATATATAGAGAGAGATATATATAAATGGTTTATATATAAGAGATATATATAAAATGGTTTATATATAGAGAGATATATATATATATAATGGTTTATATATATAGAGAGATATATATATATAAAATGGGTTATATATAGAGAGAGATATATATATAGAATGATATATTTATATAAAATGGTTTATATATAGAGAGAGATATATATATATAAAATGGTTTATATATATAGAGAGATATTTTATAGAGATATTTTAAATAAAATGGTTATATAGAGAGATATATATAAATGGTTATATATATAGAGAGAGATATATATAAAAAATGTTTATATATAAAAATGTATATATATAGAGAGATATATATATATAAAATGGTTTAATATAGAGAGAGATATATATAGAGTGATATATTTATATAAAATGGTTTATATATAGAGAGAGATATATATATATAAAATGGTTTATATATATAGAGAGATATATATAGAGAGATATATTTATATAAAATGGTTTATATATAGAGAGAGATATATATAAAATGGTTTATATATAGAGAGATATATATAAATGGTTTATATATAGAGAGATATATATATATATATGGTTTATATATATAGAGAGATATATATATATAAAATGGTTATATATAGAGAGAGATATATATATAGAGTGATATATATATATAAAATGGTTTATATATAGAGAGAGATATATATAATATAAATGGTTTATATATATAGAGAGATATTTATAGAGAGATATATTTAAATAAAATGGTTTATATAGAGAGATATATATAAAATGGTTTATATATAGAGAGAGATATATATAAAATGTTTATATATAAAAATGTTTATATATATAGAGATATATATATAAAATGGTTTATATATATAGAGAGATATATATATAAATGGTTTATATATATAGAGAGATATATATATATAAAAATGTTTATATATAAAGAGATATATATAAAAATGTTTATATATATAGAGATATATATATAAAATGGTTATATATATAGAGAGATATATATATAAATGGTTTATATATATAGAGAGATATATATATAAAATGGTTATATATATAGAGAGAATAATATATATATATAATGGTTTTATATATAGAGAGATATATATATAGAGTGATATATTTATATAATGGTTTATATATAGAGAGAGATATATATATATAAAATGGTTATATATATAGAGAGATATATTTATATAAAATGGTTTATATATAGAAAGAGATATATAAAAATGGATTATATATATAGAGAGATATATATAAAATGGATTATATATATAGAGAGATATATATATATATTAATGGTTTATATATATATAGAGAGATATATATATATAAAATGGTTTATATAGAGAAAGATATATATAAATCGAATGATATATTTATATAAATGGTTTATATATAGAGAGAGATATATATATATAAAATGGTTTATATATATATAGAGATATATATAGAGAGATATCTTTATATAAAATGGTTTATATAGAGAGAGAGAGATATATATAAAATGGTTTATATATAGAGAGAGAATATATAAAAGTTTATATAGAGAGAGAGATATATATAAAAATGTTTATATATAGACGATATATATAAAATGTTTATATATATAGAGAGATATATAAAAATGTTTATATATATAGAGAGATATATATAAATGTTTATATATATAGAGAGATATATATAAAAATGTTTATATATATAGCATATATATATATAATGGTTTATAATATAGAGAGATATATATATATAAAATGGTTTATATATAGAGCATATATATATATATAAAATGGTTTATATATATAGAGAGATATTTATATAAAATGGTTTATATATAAAGAGATATAATATATATAAATGGTTATATATTATAGAGAGATATATATAAAATGGTTATATAGAGAGATATATATATATATAAAATGGTTTATATAGAGAGAAGAGATTTATAAAATGGTTTATAATATAGAGAGATATAGATATATAAAATGGTTTATATATATAGAGAGATATATATATATAAAATGGTTTATATATATAGAGAGAGATATATATATAAAAATGTTTATATATAGAGAGATATATATAAAATGTTTATATATATAGAGAGATATATATAAAAATGTTTATATATATAGAGATATATATATAAATGGTTTATATATATAGAGAGATATATATATAAAATGGTTTATATATATAGAGAGATATATATATATATAATGGTTTATATATAGAGAGATATATATATATAAAATGGTTATATATAGAGAGATATATATATATAGAGTGATATATATATATAAAATGGTTTATATATATAGAGAGATATATATATAAATGGATTATATATATATAGAAAGATATATATATATAAAATGGTTTATATATATATAGAGATATATATAAAATGGTTTATATATAGAGAGAGATATATATATATATATATATATATATATAAAATGGTTTATATATATAGAGAGATATATATATAAAATGGATTATATATATAGAGAGAGATATATATATATAAATGGTTTATATATATATAGAGATATATATAGAGAGATATATTTATATAAAATGGTTTATATAGAGAAGAGAGAGATATATCATAAAATGGTTATATATAGAGAGAGATATATATAAAGCTTTATATAGAGAAGAGAGATATATATAAAATGTTTATATATAGAGAGATATATAATAAAAATGTTTATATATATAGAGAGATATATATAAAATGTATAGATTTATATAGATATATATAATAAAATGTTTATAGATTTATATAGATATATATAATTAAAAGTTATATATTTTATTTAGATATATATAATTAAATGTTATATATTTATATAGATATATATAATTAAAAGTTATAATTTATATAGATATATATAATTAAAGTTACTTAGATTTATATAGATATATATAATTAAAGTTATAGATTTTATTTTTGATATATAAATTAAAAGTTATAGATTTATATAGACATATATAATTAAAAGTTATAGATTTATATAGATATAATAATTAAAAGTTATAGATTTATATAGATATATATAATTAAAATGTTATAGATTTATAAGATATATATAAATTACAATGTTATAGATTCTATATAGATATATATAATTAAAAGTTATAGATTTATATAGATATATATAATTAAATGTTATATATCTTATTCTAGATATAATATAATTAAAAGTTATATATTTATATAGATATATATAAAAATGTTTATATATATAGAGATATATATATAAATGGTTTATATATATAGAGAGATATATATATAAATGGTTTATATATATAGAGAGATATATATATATATAATGGTTTATATATAGAGAGATATATATATATAAATGGTTTATATATAGAGAGATATATATATATAGAGTGATATATATATATAAATGGTTTATATATATAGAGAGATATATATATAAAATGGATTATATATATATAGAAAGATATATATATATAAAATGGTTTATATATATATAGAGATATATATAAATGGTTTATATATAGAGAGAGATATATATATATATATATATATATATATAAAATGGTTTATATATATAGAGAGATATATATAAAATGGTTTATATATATAGAGAGATATATATAGAAATGGTTTATATAGAGAGAGAGATATATATAAAATGGTTTATATATATAGAGAGATATATATATATATAAAAATGTTTTATATATA